>NC_142682.1:9055747-9355747 GCF_964200805.1 Pocillopora damicornis
AAATTTAAGATCTCATTTGATGTAGAGAGTCTTTTTACAAACACACCCCTTAAAGAATGCATTGACCTTGCAGTCGGGTACATTTCTCATGGCAACTCTGAGCTCAAGTTAGGTAGCACCGAGCTTAAAAGCTTTTTCTCCATAGCCACCACTTAGACCCATTTCCTAGTTAAAGGGTCTTTCTATGACCAGCTAGATGGTGTGGCTATGGGTTCTCCCCTCACTCCTGTTCTTGTTAATCTCCTAATGGGACATCATGAAACTTATGGTCGGAAAATTGGCAAGGCTCAGAGGTATTGTTGTTGACAATACATTTTGTTTATTTTATTTGCAAAACAATGTGCTACTATTGTCAATTATGTAAACTCCACGCATCCCAACATTAGGTTCACTGAGGAAAAACAAACAGATCACAAAATACTGTTCCTCGATGTTTTAATCAACGATGACACCTATATTCCTGTCACACGTGTTTACCAAAACTTTACAGGCCTGTTGACTAATTATTTAAGCTTTATACCTTATCCCTACAAACTGGGCCTCGTTTGCACTTTTGTTGATAGAGCCTACAAGATCAACAACACATGGTTGGGTTTCCACAAAGGCATTAAGAAACTCATTGAAATCCTTAAAAAGAATCTTTTTTCAGCCCATCTGCTTGAAAGGGTTGTCAATTGGTATCTCACCCTCACCCATAATTAGCGCAATCCCCTAGTCTCCATTTTAGACACTACTACTAACTATTACATTACATTGGCCCTTTTTCTGTTGTCAAGCAAAAAGGTTCACCAATTTGCTAAGCCTTATTGTAACAACATTGATATTAAGTTGGTTTTTACATCTTTTAAACTGGGCAAAAATAATAAATACTTTATTTAAACTGAAAAAACTGATCAGCAGATTCATCATAAAAAAGGCTGGTTTTAAACCAGTAATCAGTACATAAAATACTATTAAAAATACAATTCACTATCGATACAAGTTAAGATTAAATTAAAAATTTACCAAAAAATATTTACAATGATAAAAAAAACTTATACATTACATTTGTGTTGTGCCTTGTCTGATTCTATCAAAAGTTTAAAAGTTTTAATATTAAAAAATTCTCAGCATTTCACAAGCATGCAGTTCTTTGGGGAGGTCATTCCATTCCTTTGCAGTGGCATACGCGAATGTTGGCTGGCCCATAGCTCTTTTATACATTTCAGATCAGTTCTGATCTCAATGCAAAATACCCTTGAAGTTGCCTGAGACAGTGATAATCATTTACCATTTTATATACTAGTTGGAGACGTAAATAATGGCACCTGTAAGATAATGTTAACAGGTCAAGTCTCTCCCTCATTGACTGTGTGCACGTTAAGTGATTTGTTCTTAAAATTATTTGCATTGCTTTGTTTTACAAACTTTCCAGAAAATCGGAGTTTTACTTGCTGCAAAAACCCCATACAATGCAGCTCAAGTCTAAAATAGTTAAATTGTCGTTTTGTAAATCTTCAATAAAAACAGCATGGCTAAGAAAAGATGAAACTCTATTCAAAAGTTTCAGTTTAGGATAAACTCTCAAGGAAACATATGACACATGATTGTTCCATGATAATGACCTGTCTACCGCCACACCAAGATTCTTAAAATGTCTCTGCTGTTTTAATAATGAGTCTCTGTAAAAAATGTTAATATCCCAGTTGGTTTTGAGTGCTTTGTGGAAGGTAATAACCATGGCTTCCAACTTTTTTTGTATTACAAATGAGGCCATTCCTACAAAACCAATGTCTGACACTCTTGAGATCCTTATTGACGTTGTACACAGCTAAATCAATATTCTTCAAGCTGGAATGCATCTCAGTATTGTCTGTGTATAACAAGAGAGTAGATGTATGACATGCCTTCTTGACTTTTATCCTGCCTACCCATACTGTAGAAATTCCAATAGTATTGAAAAAAGCTGATATCAGTTTGATTACTGTTGTACATATTCATATATTTGGAATGTACCACTCAGCTAGTATGTCACTAGCAGTATGTCATCAAACAGTACATGGCAATGAAATCCATCAAACATCTAATGAAAAGGTGGTGTTGAGCTGATGGTTATTCAGGATACTTATGCAGCTTTGGCATTGTCACTGGACTGGTTAGACGTGTTAAACCGCAATAGTGACGTTACTGTTTGTCCATTAGGGAAGTGATCTTTAAGTTCCACCCAAAACCACATTCTAGTTAGTTGTCTTGCTTTGGGCTAACGATAAGACATGTTTATTGAAAAGGGCCTTTTTGCCCACCTTATGTTGAAGTTCATATTGGTCAAACTCTCACAAGCGGAACTGTTATGTAAGTGCTTATGTTCCTTTTCTTTGTACTTGTCTAAACATCTAGTCTTCCGGTAGTTTCACCCAGCTCTTACACCAGTTTCTTTACAACCTTGTAACACGTGGTTTACGTTATTCACACTTTGTTAGAAAGCTGCTCATTTTTCCCACTTGGTTAGTTATGTTAGAATTTGTTTTCAAGCGGTTCTCCTTTATCCTTGGAAGATAGTCTTTTTGTGATTTAAGAGTTTCAGCTAGTCTCTTTGGATCTTGCTTTTATATTAGAATGACTGAAATGTTGGTTCGTATATTAGAATTTAGCTTAGCTTCTTCCTTATAGTTTCATATTTCAGTTTTTGATAAGTACTTGGACACCTTGACTACACTAATAAAATAGTTTGTCTTTTCTGTAGAATAGATCCTTGCTTCATAGTGTGTCTCCATTTGCAAAACTCATAGTTGTTGTTGAAAATTTGCTTTGCTTGTCGCTACAATTTAAGAACCAAAATTAACTAAACATAGCCAAATCAGAGTAGATATTGTAGATTAGATTATCACTTTAAATCTTTTAATACTTTGATGTACTTTTTAAAATTTAGTCATTTAGATTTTACTTGTTTTTGTTTTAAACTTTAAATTCAGTCTTAATGTCTTAATATAGGCCACTTCTGCTCAATTAGGAATATGCCTCAACCTGGAATGGAGAAAGCTTTCCACAGCAACTCTGCAACAAATGGCAAAAGAGGGGCTACTTGTTACTTAGTGGTTGTGACACCATGTGGAGGTCCCCAAGCCAAGGATGTAAATTTATCACGACCACATGGATAAGACTTTTCTGGAATATCAGACATGGTTATTGCCATGCTTAAGCCTGAAAGTTAAACTAAGTAAGGATGACTTACTGCAGAAGTGCCTACATGGCAAGAAACAGAATCAAAATGGATCTTTGAAAGAGATGGTGTGGCAGAGAATTCCAAAAGAAATTTGGAAGGGTGCCATTAAAATTAAGACTGTATGAGGCAGTTTCTCATTTCAGTATTAGTGCAGTTGCTGTTGTTAAGCTTTTCCAAGCCCTCAACATTCTTCCTTGCAAATATACTGAAGAGGGTTACACACTTTAAGATCTACTCGTGTAGATGTTGTGCAACATAAAAGCAAGTATCAAGAAGAGATGAAAAGTGAACAGAGGCTTTAGATAAAGAAAAGATGATCAAAATAAGCAAAATGAAGGTGTGAATTATGGCCCTGAACAGTTTCGTTCTTAGTGGTTCATGGAGTAACATTGTTCAATCAACCTGAGATTACAGATGAGCAGTTCTTTGAGGTCACCAGCACCTCAGGGCAAAGCTTTGTTTCATCCTTGAATGATCACCCGAAAACTTCAGAAAATGGACAAATGTAGTCCCTTAGCACACAAAAAGCTATTAAAAAAGTATCACCAAGAACTAAATAAAGTGACAATAGAGGAGTAAGAGGTAAAGCATGTTGGGCTGAAAAAACTTTCAGAGAGCAGCTTCTGTCAGTACATAGCAAGTAAAGATGTTTCAAAGTTAGAGGAAGGGAGTATGACAATTTACAACCAAAAGAGGCGAAGAAAAAATGAGGAGAAATCACCTAATAACACAGCTCTGACTATGAAAGAAGTCAACACTATTTTCTTTTTCAAAAGACACCATTGAAAGCACCTTCTACAAGTATGTTAGACCTTTACCAGTAGTTGTTAGCTCACAAACGATTTCATCTTAAGCCCTAGACAGGGCAGATTTGTGCACAACTGATTGTTCCTCAAGAACCTTGCACAAAAACGGTTGCAGCTTACCAAAAAGGAAAAGGATTGTTTTGCTTTTTATGCAAGCAACACAATTTTAACACAACACCCTGTGAAAAGTTCAAGAAATCAAAAGTTCATGAAATGGACTAGGATATGTCCCTGTATTTCATTAACAAAAGTGCTGGAAAAGAAATTTGACAGAGATGACCTCATCTCTAAGGCATATAGTGCAGCATATTGGCTTGTCAAGGAAAGTTTGAACTCCAAAGTTCTCATCTTTGCCTAATCTGCCAACATTGTGCGGTCTTAATAAGCTGAAGAATTTCCAGTACTCAGAACAGGGTTCAATTGGAGAAATATTTTTGGTACTGGGCTGCTCTTTTGATGACAAATTGTAAGGGAAGGTGAAGATTGCAAATTGCTTTGGTCTCCTATCTGCTTAGGTTACAGATGTCTCTTTCCTGGACACAAAACAAAGAACATTGAAACACATTCCTTGTGGGTTGAAAATGCTCTGTAAAACTCCACACAGCCGATGCAAAAACAACCTTAACACTCCTCACAACTTAAAAAAAGCTCAGTCTAAAGGTGAAAGACTGTAGCTCTCTGGTTTCTCATGTGATCTCACTGCACTGCTTGTGCAACAAGCTTGTGCCAAAGTACAATAGCAGCTTTCATCAAAAACTGCCAATGGGTGGGCTTTGTTGGATGACCAGTGTTGTAGCAAGAGGCAACACTAGAGGGTCCATTTTCCCAGTGAGTGTACAAGAACACACGTTTCTGCTATGAGGGTTCTTTGCCACTGCCTCAACTTCTCAATTCAATGAGTTAATAATAAGAAAAGGAATGGCCATAAATATAATTATAAGAAATAACCACCAAAAGTAAATTTAACTTTTCTTGTTCACCAGTCTTTAACAAAACCTTTTGAAAGGTTCAAAAAGCCCTCAGAGCATAACAATACAGCAACTATACAGTAACACTATGACCAGCATTGTGACCATCAAAATTTCACAATAGCTGAAAGGGAAGAGATGAGAAGCAGAAGCTAATCAAAGTATTAAGAGTTTGTTACTAAATTACTTGAGTTTCATTTTTTCAGTACTAAATTTATCTCAAATATTTCGGAAAAGAAACAACCAGGATATTGCTGTAACAACAGTTACACAAAGTTAATTATTGAGAAGAAAATTCTAACAGTTTAAATGAATACTTTATGAGTATAGGTGTAGACATTTATAGAGAGAGGGTTGTGTGACAAGTTGCATGACTTGCTATGTGATATCTAACCACACGAGTTTCTGTTATATTGTTGATTCAGCCAATGAAATGCATTTACGCAAGATTGCACGACTGTGTGCTGGAGTTCCTAAAACGTTGCAGAACGTCGTTCGACTGCATATAGTTGTTTTTTACAATAAATCTCCGTTTAATACCCAAGTGCTGTTTCATACATGGTGGCAGCGGCGACAGGATCCACGCTGCATTGAAGCTTACTAGAAAATGGCATCAGGAAATTGCTTACCGCCACCAACACCGCTGGATATTCATGATAAGAACGCCGCGGAGAAATGGAAGAAGTTTAATTTAGCGTGGAATAGCTATGCTTTGGCTACTGAGCTCAACACGAAGTCGGAAGGCATCCAAGTTGCTACTCTCTTGACAGTCATAGGAGAAGAGGCTTGTGATGTGTATTCCACAATTAGGGACTGGGCCAATGAAGGGGAAGAAAACAAGATTGCCCCGGTGCTACAGAAGTTTGCCAAGTATTGCCAGCCATGAAAGAATGTACCATTCGAGCGCTATCAATTTAATCGTCGAACACAAGAAGCAGGTGAAAGCTATGACCAGTACAAGACCACACTTCGTAAGCTTGCAGACGGCTGTAACTTTGACACGATAACTACGGACAAAATGCTAAGAGATCGCTTAATTTTCGGCATATGTGACTCAAAAGTGAGAGAACGACTGCTGCGAGAGTCGAAACTCAGCCTTGCAAAGACTGATGAGATTTGTCGCGCCGCCGAAAGCATGCAAACACAGATGAAAATTGTTGGAGACCGAACCGAACCGGAGGCAAACAAACTGGAGCAGGAATGTCTGCCTAACTTTCGAAAATCCAAGAAAACAACTCATAGAAGACAACAGCAAGGTCAGGGGTGGCATGGCAGAGAGTGTGAAAAATGTGGCTATTAACAACAGGAAAGTTCAGAATCCTGTCCTGCGATAGGACAGGAATGCCTGAAATGCGGAAAGCGGAACCACTTCGCATCAAGATGCAAATCGAAGGAAGTTAAGGCGACCGATTTAGAAGATGATGAGGCTGGTGAGATGTACCAGATAGAGGTAGCAGCCGTGAAACTCGATGATTCACAACTAGTGACACTGAAGCTAGAGTCTGGTAACTTTTTAAAGAAAAAAAAATTAAAGTCATTGGCCACGTCAGCATCTGCTTCTGGAGAAATGAGAGGTCATGCCTTCTGGACTGTTGCCTGATGGACAGTGAAGAAATTCGTCCGATTCTTGGTATCAAGTCGTGCCTAGTTATGAACATCATCCAGTACAAGGACAATGACCTGCTCAACAAGCCCGAGACAGGAGGTTCCTCTGTTTATGCCATCAAAGACCAGTCATCACCAGTAACCAAAGAGGAATTAATGTTAAAGTTTCCAGATGTCTTCGGTGAGGGCCTTGGACAACTTGACGGTCAATATAAGATTAGATTGGACGAGACTGTCCTGCCTGTACAACATGTTCCACGTCGCATTGCAGTGGCATTAAGGCTTCAGCTCAAGGATACATTGGATGCTCTGGAAGCACAAGGTATCATTGCCCAAGTAACCACGCCCACCAGATGGATAAGCTCTATTGTTGCAGTCCCAAAGAAGAATGGAAAGCTGCACATATGTCTTGACCCCAAGGACCTGAACCGTGCCATACAAAGAGAGAAGTACCAGCTCCCGACAGTGGAGGACATTGCGACATGCCTCCATGGAGCTAAAGTCTTCACGATTATGGGTGTTCGGAATGGGTTTTGGCATGTAAGCTTAGATGAAGAATCTTCATACCTGACAACCTTTCAAATGCTGTTTGGCATTTCGTCTGCGCCGGAAGTGTTTCAAAGGAAGATGCACGAGCTCATTGAAGGTATGACGGGTATTGAGGTAGTTGCTGACGACTTCATTGCAGTTGGATATGGCGAGACATTCGGGGAAGCGACACGAGACCATGACAAAAATCTCCTCGAGTTCCTCAAATGATGTGAAGCAAAGAACATCCGTCTAAATCCGGAGAAGCTAACATTGCGACAGTCGCAAGTGCTGTTCATTGGGCACATGGCAACTGACAAGGGACTAGAAGTAGACCCTGCCAAAGTTCGAGCTATCAGTGAGATGCCAGCCCCAACAGACAAGCTTGGTGTGCAACGACTTCTGGGACTGGCCCAGTACCTCGCCAAGTTCCTTCCACACCATTCAGACGTCACCAAGCCACTAAGGGACTTAACGCAGTCTAATGTTCTGTGGGTCTGGAATGAAGCTCAACAAACTGCGTTCGAGAAGCTCAAAGAAATGGTGACACGCACCCCAGTTCTAAGCAATTACAATCTTAAAGAGGAGGTCACATTGCAGTGTGATGTGTCCAAGTCTGGCCTTGGAGCAGCACTTATGCAGAACGGACAGCCAGTCACGTACGCCTCATGTGCACTGACACCGGCTGAAACATGTTATGCCCAAATAGAGAAGGAACTGCTCTTGATTCTGTTTGCCTGTGATCGTTTTGATGCATTTGTCTATGGCAGAGACCTGGTAAACGTGGAGACCGACCATAAACCCTTGGAGGCAATCTTCATAAAACCACTGGCCGCAACTCCGAAGCGCCTGCAGAGGATGCTGTTGCGCCTGCAGAAGTATAATTTGCAAGTCAAGTACAAGAAAGGAAAAGAAATGCTTCTAGCAGACACACTGAGTCGCGCCACTCCTGCCGGAAGTAAATGCTACCGAGTTTACAACTATGGCTCCCCGTGACTGAGGATCGTTAGCAACAACTGAGGAACGCAGTGGCAGACAATCCAGTACAGCAGAAACTACGAGACATCATCAGAATCGGATGGCCTGAGAACAGGGCACTAGCTCCTAAATGTGTGCGTCCTTACTTTGATGTGCGTGATGAACTAACTATCCAGAATGAGCTTGTCTTTAAAGGTCAGCAGATTGTTGTTCCTGCAGTTTTGAGGAAGGAACTTATGGAGAAGACACATGTGTCACACATTGGCATTGAAGGATGCATAAGCCGAGCAAGAGACACCCTGTACTGGCCACATATGACCACGGAGATCAAAGAATACATCTCCAAGTGTGACGTCTGTATGACACATCGCACTGGCCAAGGAAAGGAACCAATGCTCCAGCACGAGTTCGTCACATGGCCCTGGGATAGGGTTGCTGCTGACCTCTGTGAGTTCGACAACAGGGTATTGTTAGTTGTCAGTGACTACTACAGTACCTTTATCGAGGTAGCTCGCCTGAGCAACCTTACCTCCCGTGCCGTAATCAAGGAGCTGAAAGCGATATTTGCAAGATATGGCGTTCCCGACACCCCAGTCACGGATAATGGTTCGCAGTTCTCCTCTGCTGAATTTGCAGTTTTCGCGAAGACATGGATGTTCGAACGTAAGACATTGTCGCCAACCTATCCTCAGTCTAATGGAAAGGCAGAGAAAGCGGTGCAGACCATCAAAACCTTGTTTAGAAAGTGCAAGCCATCCGGAACGGCAGAGTTTCAAGCACTATTAGACTGGCACAACAGGCCCACAGCTGGAATTGGAACCAGTCCTGCCCAACGTCTGATGGGTCGCCACTTTAAGACACTGCTCCCCATAGCAGGCTCCATATTGCAGCCCAACTTTCCCACAGAAGAAGACACTCGCAAACTACTTGGTACAAAGCAGTGGCAACAGTTCTACTATAACAAGAAAGCCAGTCCCTTGGAGCCAATCAGTGTCAGGGATGTAGTACGTGTGAGACTACCCGGTGAGAAAACGTGGAGTCCTGGAACATGCACAGCTAACGCAGGCCAGAGGAGCTTCAGGGTACAAGTAGGTAATGCAGTTTACAGGAGAAATTGAAGGCAGCTAATCAGGACAGGAGAATCAAACGAGGCCACATTGCCAGAGGACATGGCTGACCCAGAAAACCTTACACCCAGAAGTGTCGGAGCCGACGGAATTGCCCCACCTGAAGAATGCCCCCCGTCAGTACCAAGAGAAACCACTGAGTCACAGAGACCACAACGGCACACGAGGCCGCCTGGCTGGCTTAAGGACTTTGTTACTTCGTAAGGAGAACTTATTAAGAACTTATAAATGACAGTGAATGTACTTTTAACATGTTTTGGAAAAAGGGAAGATGTGACAAGTTGCATGACTTGCTATGTGATATCTAACCACACGAGTTTCTGTTATATTGTTGATTCAGCCAATGAAATGCATTTACGCGTGATTGCACAACCGTGTGCTGGAGTTCCTAAAACGTTGCAGAACGTCGCTCAACTGCATATAGTTGTTTTTTACAATAAATCTCCGTTTAATACCCAAGTGCTGTTTCGTACAGGTTGTGTTGCTGATTTTAAAACACGTACAAAAAACCAAAGTCAGTAATTTAAGATATCAGACTTACAGTGTCACACTACAGGACAATTGAGGAAAGTACCAAAAATGTATGGTTACACAGTCTAACATGTTTAAAAGATAAATACATTGCAATTTCTCCAATATAACGAATGTATCCCACCTCAAGTATGTGTGCAATTAAAATTGTCCCACAATTCAGTATGTTATGTAGCAATTTATAGACATTTGCTGGGTAGATTTAGTTATTCATCATTCAGTTTGATTACATTTAATGCCATATTTAGACTTGAGCATGCTACTGAGGTATTGGAGTTTACTTACCTAAGTAAATATTTTTGTGTGTAAACGCCAATTGATACCATGGTAAACAAGACAATAGAAAGTTTACCATGGTAAAAGTTCGATTTTCCATGCGAGCAGGCATGGCTAAGGTTGGTAACCAAGGTTTGGGTGACAAATATGTCCACTTGCAGTCGAATAGAATTTCACATCCCGTAGTGTCAGAATTGCGTCAGTCTCATTTGATCACGTTTTCAACCATATTTCAACATTTAATTTCCGTCTACAAAGAAGTTATGGCAAAAAACAAAGACATTAAACCTTATGAATCTGAACAACCTGAAAGGTAAAGTTAACAACATTGTACAGCTAATTTGTGCATTTAAATATTTCTTTCTTGTGGAAATTGTTGATCCTTGCGTCTATTTATTTTCTGTCAATTGTTTCACCAGGGAAGATGCATATTCCACGTTGTCACCATTTGCCTATGAAAGACAACCAAGGCTATGACCCTCCCTGTACAATCAACAGTTCATGAGTATGCCACGGCAATACTATGTCCCACCAATGATGTCCCCAATGCAGATGATGGCACCATTCACTCATTTGACTGCCCATGTGGTTCAGTCAGTTCAGGCTTCACAGTCTTCACATCTGCCTACATCAAGTCAAGAAAACGGAGCGCAAAGGAAAAATAATCGATGGACTGATGCTGAAGAAAAGATTCTAATTGAACTGTTCGGCAAGAATGAGGAGAAACTTCACTACTGGTCATTCAATTCCCTGGAATGGCAGTCTATTGCCAGGCAACTACAAGAAAGGTGCAGACAAGAGAACATCAAGAGCGAGAAATCTGCCCAGCAGTGCAAAAATAAAATGGCAAACCTGACCAAGAAATACAAGACAGTCAAAGACAAGCTTAGAACAACTGGGTATGGAAAAGGGGGAGACAATGAAGACAAGGAAACCGAGAGTGAAACTGAGCTGATACCAAAGAATTTTAATGATATAGATAACATTTTAGGTAAATGAGAAGTGGTAAATCCTAAACGTGCTAGAAAGCAGCTTGTACATCACCAGTTCCCCAGAAATTGATAAAGATTTGCTGGATAAGGAGGCCTTGGATGAGGAGATTTTGGTGGCTGCTTGTGCCCAAAAGGAGAGGGATACGCCTGGCACGTCTGGCAAAAGCACATATAGTGCTGATGGCTTTGAAGAAGACGACAAAGTAGTGGCATTCGCAAAATCACTGTTCTTCAAGAACAAAAGCAGAAAAAGGAAAGGCACAAGCACAATAATGCCCAATCCAAAGAGTTGCGCAGTAAAAAAAATGGTGAAAAAGAATTCCATAAAGAAGGCCAAAGGAGGAGCGGGTGCAAAGGAACAAGGCACAGTTCTTTCATTCCTTGAGAGGGCACAAGAAAAGGATAAGGCTTTTATGGAGAGGATGGCCAAGGCAGAGAGAGAAAGCAGACAACAACAGCAAAAATTCTCAATGGATGCATTGGTGATGTTAGGATATATTCCAAAGGATGTCACCAAAGGCAAAGAATAAATAGTTATAGTCTTTTTTTCATTTTCCTCCTGCATTTCATTCGTTTCTGTTCATTGACTGTGATTATTATAAACATCACTAAAAGGAAGTGACAATCTGGACGTTGCTTTATATAAGGATATTTTCATGAAAGGAATTATATTTTAAATTAAATGAGTTTATTTCCCAGCAAGCAGAGTCTCCTTTGATTCTTCAGAAAATGATGGGAAGAGTAGCCCCAATTTATAAGCACGAATTTCAAATAATTGAATTATAGCAAAGCAAATAAATTTGTTAATTAATTTTAGGGCAAAACGGTTTCTTTTGCAATACAAGAGATTGAAACGAAAGAGAAAACAATTAATCGGGTAAATGTACCAGCAAAAAAATAGTCTCTATTATTACATTGGAAAGGTAACAGTAACAGTTCTTAACAAATACATATTTACAAAGAAGTGGAAAACGCAACAAATTTTTAGCCCTAGAGATTCCTAGCAAGAAGGTGTACTTTTTAAAGTAACAATAAAAAAGTACTTCCATTTTTGTTTTGGGCTATGATAGATATTGTATTATATTATCTCTAATGTCTGAAGCACCAAGCTGCATATCCCCATTAAAAAAATCTTCATCCTCATGGTTGTCCTCAACTGGGTCTATAGTGCTTGGGTCTCCAACAATAATACAGATGTTGTGAAGGACACAACAAGCCAAGATTGTGAGGGGGAGGCTACTTGTCTTTTTCTCCATTGCTTTGTAGAGACACCAGTTAATGTATGAGTTTGCTTGAAAGGGTTCATTAACCACTTTGATAAGGGATAAGCTGAGTCCCCAACAAGCAAAGGTCCCACTTCACAGGCCCCAATTTGTTTAGAAGGCCCATTTAGCCAGTTACCTCGACTGACCTCTCTATGCAGTTTGCTCAATTGGAGAACGTGGGCATAATGTATGCTGCCAGGAAAGCCTGTACTTACATCAAGAAATTTAAAGGACGCATTGGCAACAGCTTGGACCACAATAGAATAATCCTGCTTGCAATTGAAGTATTCTATTTGTTCGTTCACGGGTACTGTTTTTAATGGGATATGGCTTCCGTCAATTGTGCCTACCACTTGTGGAAATGGAGACTTCTGGGTGAATAAGCAAATGTTTCAGGTAAGTTCCTCTTCAGTTTCTGGAAATTTTATACAACGAGGGCTCTTTTGGCAATAGCCTTACAAAAATCAGCTTTTAAGAGCATTGTTGCACATCTTCCAATGCCAAATTGCAGGCCCGTAGATCTGTGTGTCTCCAGTTGCCAAATGCCACAGCCACTTGCTTATTAACCGGTATGCATTTGCGAAATGTAGTGTCCTTCTTTGCCAAATCCAGACCAACCAATCCGACAATGTGCTCAAACATATGTCTTGATATTATTAAGTTCTCTTTCCACCATCATGAAATTGACAGCAAGGGTTGTGAGAATAGTTTCCTCAATTTTATTTTCTTTTCACAAAAGATTAATGAACAAATCAAGAAACTACATTCCCAAACTAATTAACAATGAGTTGGAGTCCTCCCTTGTCTTTGCCGCTGTGGTTTAACACGTGTACCCCAGTTTTGGCCTGGTGTCACCAAGATTAAGTCTAACAATAAAAAACCTATACTTCTCTTTTGCAAGTTCATTTATATAACATTACGAAGGTCCATCCCTGACCAAAGTGAATTTTCCTTTTCACCCAAGGCTGTATGTGAGAACAAAGTAAGAGCCTTTTCCAGCATTGTACAGTTTCCATGGGTATTGCTATTTAGTGAATTCCAGCTTTTGCAGATAATAATACAGTTTGTTTTGTTGCAATGTTTTCATTCTTGTTCTTTTTAATTTGTAATTAACTTAATATGCAATGTAATGTAATATACAATGTATGTACATCTTGTAATTTTTTTGAGGGCTAATTTTGCATTTCATACTTCTTTTCATATTTTGTTATACTCAAACTATTTTAACAGACTTCCATTCAATTCAAGCTTTCTGCTAAACCTTTTAGCACTTTACATTGCTGTGCATATTTTGCATATTTATCTTATTCTATGCAGCCTCCAAGTCAATCCAGCTTGCCAGCCTAGATAAATACTGCTAGTAAATTAATATAATTATACAATAAATTTTCACTTTCAACCTGAAACATTATCAACCTAAAATTGCATTCATAGAATCAGATTTCTTAAAATGTTTAACTTTTGATGGATTTGTCTATTCATTTTATTATTATTATTATTAAAAAGGTAGGCCTCCAAAGCACTACCAGCCACTGCTTAAAAGGGAAAAAGAACTTTTCTCCATCGTACAAAAAACTCTTCTGAAACCCATTGCCGACTCACTGATCCAAAAAGGTTCTAGGCTCACACACATTTATGGTTTATCAAAGACCCACAAGAAGAAACGAGCATTCCATACAAGCTTGCCAAGTGGCTCAATGATAAGTTAAAACCTTTGTCCACCATTGACCAAACCATCAGTGACATCTTGTTTGCTGATGATCTCCATGAGATGAAGATCGCTGATCAGGACATTTTAGTGTCATACAATATTTCATCCTTCTTCACAAACATACCAGTAGATGAAACAATCAAAATCTTAGCAGAGAAAGCGTTCAGAGACAATTGTTTCAATAGGAAATATGCCCTTAACATCACAAAAACTGACCTCAATGACCTGTTAGAAGTTGCTACAAAAAAACAAAGAACCACTAATAGCAAATGTGTTTATGTGCCATATTAAAGAAAAATTGGAAAATCAAAAGAAGATGTGTGCTTTCTATGGGTGCTATGCTGATGACACCCCCTGCAAAATGACAGATGTTTCAACTGCCTCTGTTTTCTAGTCAACACTGAATGAAATACACCCTTCACTCAGTTCTACAATGGAACTCAAAAACAGCAAACTTCCCTTGGTCTCTGACCAACTGATACCGGACCTTTACTACCTTACCTAAGCCTTGTTGACAAAGAGTACAGACATTCCCTGCTGCAGACAATGTTAAACCATGTGTTTAAACTCTCTGCAAACTGGATGTTTTTCCATCGAGAAAGTAAACATCAAAAACAGTTTTTGCTTGCCTGCATTATCCTGAAACCCTTGTAGAGAATACCATCAGAAGTTTTATTTAAATGAAAGTCACAGAGGATGGATGCACTAAACAACAAGTATCCAATGAACATGATGCTCAATTTTGCCTTACCATTTTAAGACCAGAAATCAGCACATGCAGTAAGACACCAACTCGGTGATCTCAGCCGAAAGATTTATGCCCATTGCCCAACCCATTTTCACAAGTCAGAAGATCAAAGGACAATTCAAGCCAAAAGAACTCAAACCTCCAACTGTAAATGTAGTTTAATATTATAAGTGTGGTCTGCATGATGCAGACTATGTCAGCTCTACGAGCCGACACTTACTTCAACGTGTGGAGGAACACAAGTGATCAACAATTACCAATCACCTGAAGGATGAGCATGGAAAGGATCCTAAGACTATCAAAAGAAATTTCAAGACTATGAAGAAATGTCAGAGTAAACAGTACTGTTTGGGCTTTGAAATGCTTTCTATTTGCAAACTTAAACCAAAACTGAACAAACAGAGTGACTTGATCTGTGTAAGAGTATTTATCTGATTGATTCACTTTTAATATTGTTGCTTTTCTCTTAGCTTTTTTCATCGTTCTTGCTGCAATTTTCCTGTATTCATTCTATGCAAATATTTCAGAGTTTTAGTCAGTATCACATTAGCATTTATACAGTCGATTATACAAGCACATGATGACAAAATTTTATCCTTCAACTTGAAAATGACTATTGAGTGGTCGAAACGTTATTTTTTTGTTAATGTTAATTTTTAATGTAAAATCCATTTCTAAAATTTGTTGATTCAAATTATTATTAACATTATACTTGACTGATATAAATCTATGGAGACCTCAAGGAGGTCAGTTGGAACCACACTATATAGAGGATTAACTGCCTGCTATGCATGCCTGCAACACAACACAACACTGAAGCAGAGCAGCACCCCAGCGGATGCCTGTACATGTTTTCAGCCAACACCAAAAAAGAAGGGCAAGTATTGTTTATTTGAAGGCTGTGAATCAGAAGAGAAGTTAGGAGTAATTGGGCAACTTTTTATAAAACTCTTTGCCTCAAAGGAATTCCAATGGATGGTTCTAGATGTATTTAAAGAAGAACAATTTGACTTCAAGTTTGGTCAGTGGTGTGCAGAGAATTTCATAGAAAATCGAACTGTCGTGCTTCTTTTTGGTGTCTCACCACCTTTAGTAGTTGCAACTGAGGACTATGACATGTAGTTCCTAACACATGAGCATTACAGTGGTACAGGTAAAAGTAAGTCTGTTCACCGAAAATATGGCTGAACAGGCTAGTGTTTGACTCCATTTTCAGTAGCAAGAGTTGGCTAAGAATATTCTGGGATGAGTAGCCCCAATGTTCATGTCAAGTATAAATATTCATGTCTATGTAAAAAACTGCTTTGTCTACGTACTGCGGAAATTTTATCAAACTTCCTAAAGGTCAATTACCAGAGACATAGTTGTTTCTAACAAAAGTAACATAATAAAGTAACCTGAAATATTTCAAAACATTAAAAACTATGTGTTTTTACATTATTTCAATTTTCTCTATGCATGTATTTTTTGGGGGGGTAAATGCCATCACCAATCAGATCCTGTAGCAGCCTAGCTATTTTAAAGAAATATCTCAAAAAATTTCTTTTTGGATCACGTTCAGCACTAGTTTATAATAATTGATGTAATTTAAAGCACTTTTGAATATGTGCACAGTTTTAAGCACTATGTAAACTACTATTTATTTTTACAATTACTAAATATTCAAGATTAGTACAACTTCAATTTTTGAAATGTTAAGTCATTTTGATTCTGGCTATCTGCAGCAAAAGACACTTCTTATGACAAAAACAGTTTCAAAACTCTAGTTTTAATTGTAATTTGCTTAAAGATAGGTCATTATTTTTTCAGTAAAAATTCTCAAGTTGCCTTCCCAATTAAATTGTCCACATTGTACACTAACACTTCTCTGAACAGTTAAGCTCATTGTGAAGCAGAGGAACACTTCAATACCTCATGGATAGCAAACTCTCAGCAAGGCAGGGTAAAACAAAGGTAGAAGAAAATGAAGAGTCAATAATAACACTTAAAAAATGAATGTCATGTTTGGAATTACCCTGGTTTTTGGGAAATCCACCTAAGTGGCCCCAGTTTATACTACTGTTTAAATGTTTGGTACATGACCAACCTCTAATCAATATGCAAACAAGGACTAATCTTCAGAGAGCCTTGGCAGGAGGTGCAAAGAAAACTATTGGAGGGATGCTCAATCATGACCACCTCTTTAAGGCAGCCTTAGCAGAACTTGAGGAACAATTCAGAAATGAGGTGTTTGTTGCTGGAGCTATCGTGGAGACTGCTTGATCACACAATTGTTGTTGAGGGATATGCAGGGAAATTGTTTGTACACAAAGCGATTGCCACAATGAAGAGTTTAGGATACTCATGTGACCTGGCTTCGTCGACTAACTCTTGTACTGTGTTACAGAAAGTGCCTGACTCATTAAGGGAAAGGTGAAGGGAAAAGAAGATACAGTAGAGATGCATCCAGCTATTACCACCATAGGAAGTTCAACTTTCTCAAGAGAAGTTGCCATAACATGTCAAAAAAAGAGTAGAAAGAACAATGGCAAGCAAAGACAAGTATCATTTGATTTACTTATTGAAACACTACAGGACAATTATGATGACAAAGCCCTGATCAGGAATGCCCATTGTGTTGCCCATGTTACAATGGCCAAGCCTCAGCCCACAGCCTGAGTATTACATGCTTTTATGACAGCAGTACGAGTGACATAAGGTCTTCAAAACCTTGGACCTCCCCACAACTAGGTATGGAGACTCTGATGAACATATTCTACATGATATTTCTCTGTGGAGGAGACTGCAGGTCAATCTCCCTTAGTGATACAGTGTGTTACAAGCAACCAATCATATCACAGTCACATGTTTGATAACAGCAATTGGTATGCTGTTCTTGGAAGAAGGAATGTGAGGTCCATATCAATGTTTCTGAATCTCTTTGAATCAAAATCCTAAAAATTAATGACAGAAGGGAGCCAAGTCAAAAAAATTATTTCCTAGAGCCCTTATGAGAACAAATCAATTACTGTGACTGAACATTCTTCCTTCCAGTTATTGCATTTGTCAAAAGAGAAGTGTAATTGCTTGCTAGAACAGCAGATGTGGATTGCAATGTTTGACTGCATATTGCTACTTTCACAGGTAATGATTTTGATTGAGTACATGTCACCAGAAAACTTTTCTGCTCAGCTGTGACTGAATGGAATTCCACAGCTATGATTGGTGCATCTTTGGAACAGATTCTCTCAGCGGTCCGTTGCTACACAGCTGTCCTGCCACTTTGTTTCTTGATTGTTGGCATCGAGACCTTTGTTGGCATCCAGACCTGTGGGATTTTGATTCAATTGCCCCAGTTGATTTTTTTAAGGTAAAGTTTTATGTGGATTGCCTCTTTCACCCTGCAGGTGCATATTTGAACTGCGGATAAAGACGTGAATATGAAAGTGATCTTCGCAGTAATGAACACTACTTAAGCAGTAGTGAAAAGAAGGCCTGAAAAAAATTCAGGCCTGTACAGGAATGAGTACGGCCGGAATTTTTTTCAGGCCTTCTTTCACTACTGCTTAAGTAGTGTTCATTACTGCAAAGATCACTTTCATATTCACAAAATTAACTTTATTCCAGAGTCCTGAGTGTTTGTGAGTTGGATATATTGTCATGCTCTATGATTCTCTCCTGAATAGGTCCCACCAATGTAGACTTGCAGCACTCACAAGGAATCCTGTAGACCATGCTATCCTGTTTAGTTGGGTCAACGGCATCCTTGGCATACTAGGTGTGATGGTAGTGTGGTCTCAACCTTAGAAATAGTGTATATGCCTAATGGTTGTACACAGCGGGGAAGTTGTTCAGAATGACCTTTGACATAGGGCAGGACTGTGGTGGATCTGACCTCCATTGGGGGGTTCAATTGTTACCCTCTGCACGAAAGAGGAAGGATAACCATTAGAGAACAGATCAGATCACAAGTTTCTTCTTACTGGAGATAACGGAGGGTTTTGTTACAGGACTTTTTCATGCTTGTAAAGGCACTTGACAATACTGTGCTTTACTGATTGCCAATAGTTTGAATCATATGCTGTATATGCTGGTGGCAATGTGTCCATCCAGTTCTCTTGTAACTGTGGTGTCTTTTCATAAATTGATCCATTGTGCTGGAAGTATGTCAATCTCAATACAAAGTTCAGGAGGTCCATGATTTGACTAAGTATTTGTGCCATGCAGTTGGGTAGGCTTGGATCATTCTCCAGTTTTTGCCAAGTAGGCTGGTACAGCTGTGTTGATTGGAATGTTTGTAAACGATTCTAAATCAAATGAACTCCCTTTTTAAAATCATTTTGTCAATGATGATAGATAGAAAGTGGGCCAAGTTAAACACCATAAAATCTGAGTTACCTCTTAGCAAGGATAAGATGTTAGCTAAATGAGAGGACAAATCATATGCAAAGCTGTTCATGTATGACACCATTGGTGTCAGAGGTATATCTGCTTTATGAATCATTAGCAAATGCTAGATTCTAGGTAACTGTTTGTGTTGTGGTCCGATCTTGTTGTTTCAGGCTTAGCAGTTTCTCACACAACTTCCTCATCAGGCAGTCTGTTGGATCTTTGTTTAAGCACTGATACAGTCTGCTTTGGTTCAGGGAGGACATCTTGGTCTGACAGGTGTTGGGGACTACAGTAGTACATCCTTTGTCTGCTAGTAGAACCTAGATGGACCGGTCCTCTTTTAGGGGTCTAAGTGCATCCTACATTTCCTTTGCAAAGGTGGTCTTGCCTTTTGTGGGATCCCCTTAACAGCTCTACAGACAGTGCTTGTTTGGGATAGAGTGGTTTGATCACTAATTCAACTTCGTCAGTAATCTATGTGGCAGGTAAATTGTCAAGAGTTATGGTGAAACGTTTGGGCTTCTTCAGTGAGGCAGTCTCAGAGTTGCTTAGGAAGCTAGGAGATAGATGAACAACTCAGTTGGTTACATGAACATGCAGCATGTTTATTTGTGACACAGCTGCCTGTTTCTCCTGCAAAAGCTTCCAAAACATTTATCGATGTCCTTCTTTGGTGGTTTTGAAGACTCATTAGTTGTTGGTCTTGATCTGATCTAGGATCCTGTTAGCATTGTGTAGAGAGAGCTTAGATGATATCTTTTGAGCCACAGACTGTCTCCCTTTTAGAAAAACACAAATGTAAATAGAAAACAAAAACGAGAAATGAAAACACAAATAAAAAGCAAGCAAAGGAATGAAGTGCGAGAATTTTCTACCACTAAAGTCCTTTTAAATGTCATGATGGTGAAGCATGCTATTCTCAAGATGTATTTGAAATGATCAAGACTTTTAGGTGCACAGAGAAATAAAACACATGATAAGCACATTTTAGGAAGAGTATGGAAAAAATATTGCATGGGTAAAGTTACTGAGACATATAAAAGATATTGTATAAACAAGAGGGACAAACTTCCCACTCAATCTTGAAAAAATTTTGTTTCCTGTTTGAAGACACTGGCAAGGTCCCGCAATTTCTGTAATTCCTTATATTACAGCCTAATTTACAACCAAATTCTCCTTGGCCTAGAGAAAAACAAGCCACCAAGAAGCTTCTTAGGATGAGATATTTCATGTTGGATATAATGCCACTTGTCACAGTGAAGACATTGCTGAGATACAAATGAAGTCAGTCAGTGACCCAGTTTAAGGTGTTCATCAAGTTAAGTCAAAAGAGAAGAAGCATGAGGAATTCCTCTGCAAGGGAAACATGCATTCAAAGAAGTTTAAGTACAAGTCCTGTAGATTTGAGCATACACCACAGAAAAAAAGGTTGTTGAGTCTTTCTCCTTTGCATAATAGTACACTCTGCACCTTGTTAGAAGGCCTAAATTGTAGAAAAGTCCTGACAAGTGCCCAACCAAGTCATTTTTACTGCACCATAGACTCACTGTCATTCAACATTTATGCACCATTAAAACCTTTCCATAATTTGCAGAGTTTGCAAGCCACAGTAAGCAATTAGTAGAGAGACACCAACAATCTAACACAGACCTACCATTTCCCTCTGAAATAATAACAACTAATTGCTAGTAAAAGCACTATTAATATTATCATTATTATCAAATATGAACTATTAACCATTAATTGTTAACTATTGCCGACATGACTTGTACCCACACCCATGACTTGTACCCACAACCATTAGTCAACTCAATCTTGCTGTGTCAAACTCAATCTTGTTGTATCTTGGTGAGATCTTAGGATTTCTCTTAAGATTCTTAACAAGGTATGGTTAGTAGTAATCTCTTAAGATTTCTTGTCATATACTCAATAAGATCTTATAAGGTGATATTAGAAAGAATCTTGTTTCATCTCAGCAAGATCTTATAACATTCTTGGTAAGATTCTTTTAGAAGATATAATCAGGTGATCTTGTAAAGAACTTGTACAATATTTGATCTTATAGGATGATCTTAGTAAGAATCTTTTTGTGCTTTAGAAGCCATTCCTGAAGCCGAATCATTCACAATTTGGCTTAGTCAACACTGCTCTAGGCCACATGGGCAGGCTGTGAATGACTACATTGAAACTAAATTATTTAAAATCCAAACTCTTGACAAATTGCTTCAGCCCAATTTTTACCCAGTAAAAGTCAATCTGCAACATGCATACTGTTCCGTCCCTATTCATCTGATGAACTATCACTTTACCAGCTTAAAATGGAAATTTTCAGGTGATGCGCACATTACTTACTTGTACGATACTAGGCTTCCATATGGTGCCAAGAGCTCTCAAGAAATATTCCACCATTTTATGCAGTCTGTGCACTGTATGATGGCCAAGGAGAGGGTTCACTGAAGTCATAGTTTACTTTGATGATTTTCTGATCATTGGGGATCCACTTGAGTGGTGCAAACTGGCCTATGATACGCCTCTACACCTCCTGGTGGACCTGGGATTTACCATCAGCCGACACAAACTTGTTCCCCCCAACTCAGCATGTACCCTTCCTGGGAGTGCAATTGGACACTACTGCTTGCATGATGACATTGCCTGCCACAAAACTAGCCAAACTGTAGGACATAGTTCTTGAATTTCAAAACAAACAGCACGCAAGCAAAACCAGTTACAACATCTAGCTAGCAAATTAAGTAAGGCTTGTCAAGTTGTATATGGTGGACAGCAAATTCTCAACACAGTTAATTCACTTTCCCTCTTAAGGAAGTTCAAGCTTGATGGTAAGTTTTGCACTAATATTATGTGGGGGGTTCACCTTCTCAAGGTCTTCAATGGTACTTGGCTGTTTCTAGATCTGTATAAAAATCTGATTGTGCAACCCTGGCAAGTTCATTAGCATGCCTGTAGTGCTCCCTTTGATCCACTATGTACTCATGTTTCCAACATTCCAAAATTGACTGAGCAATTCAGACAAATAATGTTGCCTTCTGGTGAGGAGTTGGACATCAGTTTCATCTTCTTCAGTGGTTGCACATTTGTTAGGGATGGACAAAATTCTCCTCCCTATCAACAGATGAGAAGGCATAAGGGGTTCCTATGTATCATCTGAGGATACATAGGTGAGTGGTTTCGAGTTCTTTACACATTCCACTTCTACTTTAGCAGTTAAGAGCTCATCATACATCAACTTTGTGTTCTTCAAAATTTTCTTGAGACAATGTTCAAGACAACAAATCATGTGTTTTGAAGAAACTGCTCCACCACGGCACTAAAAACTAGCTCCATCTTGTGATTCAAGAGGAACTCTGAACTTCTGGTAACTCAAAGAGGGATGATAAGAACTTAGCAGCTGTCTTGAAGGTTGGGACATTATCTGATACAACTAGCTTTGGTATATTTCGTCTGCAGATGAATCATTTAAAGCTTTTGATGAATGTTTCCGTGCTCAGGTCTGGCACAACATCAAGATGAACAGCTCTACTACTTCCAAAAGTGTACAATACGATGTATACTTTCTCCATACCACTCTTCTCATTATAGCCACTCTTAAAAAAAAAACAATGGTCAAGCAAAACCAATTCCAATGTTGCTGATGTAGTCTTTCATTAAATCAGAGCAACTCACTTTCATCTGTGTACAATCCTAGCTGTTGTTTCAATTCTTTTAATCTGTGACTTGATTATGGACTGTTGCATTTTGCAGATCCATAGAATTTCTGTGTAAGCATACTCCACAGTACTCAAAGAGCTACTCGGTTCTTCACCACGCATTCTAGTTTTGAAATTCTTCATGGCTCTGAGCACAAGTGCTGTTAATCACATCAGCTTCTTAAAGTCTCTATATGATATCATCGAAGAGTCTATAAGAACCCCAGAGGTAGGCTTTCCATTGTCCTTTGAATGCATTTCTTCAAAATAAGCACTTGAAGGCTCATGGGAGTTTCCAAAGTAGTGCCAAATCTTGTTTTCTTTCACTGGCCAAAATGGACTGCGCCACCATATTTGTGACTGTTTAAACACATCTGATCCCATACCACAGGAGGGCAGGTCTGTGGGATTCTGACTTCTGGAACAATGGTTCCACACTTCAGGCGGCACATTCTGACGGATTTCCTTGACTCTGTTCTCAACAAATTGCTTGTATTCTTTGTCCACCCCCTTTATCCAGTGAAGAGCCAGTGGAATCTGTCCAGCAAAATATTTCATTAATCTTGACCAATGGAAGTAGGGCTGAATGGACTCGGGTAATCAACTTGGATAGTATGAGTGACACCAAGAGCTCAATCCTGGGAATGGTTTGCTTGGGAAGCAGTATGACCTGTGACTTACTCATCAACAAATAAACATAGACTCCTTGACTCATTTCCACTCTCAGATATCCAGCTGCCACATATGCTACTTCTGCTGTCTCCGAAGCCATGTAGTTAAAGTGAAATTACACTCTTGTCTAGAAAAAAACATTATTGGATTGGGATACATTCATTTTTGACAAATCAGATTACCACTGCAAGTACTTCAAAGAAAATTCCTCATTGAGAGGGTCATCCCAGCCAATTTTCGCTTCGCATAAATCCTAAAAGAGTGTCTTGATTGGGATGAAGAGAGGTGAAATCAAACCAAGAGGATCATACAACTTAGCCACAACCTTAAGTACAGTGCGCTCGTTTATGGAAAGTTCTTTAGTGAATTCCACCAGCCAGTCAAATCGAAAAAAGAAGGTGTCTATGTCAATGTTCCAATTTAATCCAAGAATTTTCTTTGCGGTTGAAACGGATTGGGAACAACCTTGGACTCCACACTAGGTCTGTGCATACATACTGTCTTCTTCAGATAGCTTAACCACTTCTTTGATGGGTACTCCTTCTTTGTCAATCCATTCCATGAGCCTCTAGGAACTTGACATCCACTAACTTAAATTAAATCCAGCTTCTGTGATTCTTGATCTTTCTTTTTTTGTAGAGCCCAAATGCTTCAGAGACGCTGTCTTTCCCCCCATTTAAGTCATCCACATAGAGAGAGGTCAGAAAATTGCTCATGAACTGGGGATCATTAGCTTCATACTTGGTCATGTGATGTCTGATAGTTGCATTCAGCAGAAAGGGAGAACTTGCAACACCAAATACAACTCCATTGAAACATTTCACAACAATGTTTGGATTTTCACTATCAGTATCATCTACCCAAACAAAGTGGAAAACATTTCGGTCAGCTTCTTTGATCTGGACCATTAGGAGGGCTTTTTCAATGCCTGCCACCAAAACAACTAGGTGGTACCTGAAACACGTGAGAACATTGGGTACTTCAGAAAGCAATAATGGACCTGCATGAAGGCAGTTGTTCAATGCTGGACCAGTAAACTTGGTGGATGCATCATAGACTATCCTCATATTAGTCATCTGTTTATCTTCACATACAACTGGATGATGCGGTAAATAATGAACATGACCAACTTCGACTGGTATGTCGGGATTAACATCATCAATTATTCCTCATGAAGATTGCTCTTCAGTGATGTGGTTGTACTCTTCAAACAATCCAGGATTCTTTCTTAGATGTTTTAGAACAGAAGCCAGGTGAGAAACAGCTTGGGCATAGTTATCAAGTAGTAATACGTGCTGTTCTTTCCAAGGAAGAGAGACTTCATAGCAGCTGTTGTAAGGATAAATAGTGTCCAAGAACTTCTCATGCATTGTCTTTTCTTGTGTTGACATGCCAATAGTTCCTAACTCCCAGAATTTTTTCACTTGTTCCAGCAGTGGGTCGTAAATTCTCTTATCAGTAACCCTGTCGTCACATGAGGAGGTGTTTAGCCACAAGGTATGGCTTCTGACTAAATGAACATCAGTATCTGAACCTAGTGTTTGGGGCAAAGGCACGATAACACCCATGTAAGACTTCCTCGCTACAGGTCCTGATTCCTCCCGTTTCACGTCTCCAGTGAAGAAAGACCAATAGAAATCCTTGCCAATTAAGACATCTACTTCTGAATCACAGTCTTCAGATGGTTGATCTGCAAGTTTCAAGTCTGTCAGATGACTGTATGATTATTGAGCAAACTGTGCAGCTTAATTCACCAAAGGACTGCAGATAAGAGGGATTCTATGAACAGTCATCTGAAAGCCTAAACTTTGACTCAATCCTCTGTCACAGAATTTGAGAATGCCACACTCTCTTAAGTCTTCATTTTCTTGTCCAAACATTTTGATGAGTAGCTTCTCTTCTCTCTTCAGGGACAGACCCTAATTTTTTCTTTTGCTCATTTAGAAATGTAGCTCAGCTGGCTGCCACTGTCAAATAGAATGCACATAGTTACAGCAGAATGAGGTTGATGGATCCATGACACAGAGGCGTTGGCCGTTTGCAGCATATTGACATGTTTGAGTCCACGTTGTTACGTTCCTTCCTTGAGCAGCACTTTCCAAGATGACACAACTGCTGTTGGCTTTCTCGCAAATTGACATGTGATGTCTTCCTGAGCAAATGTGGCATTCCTTGCCCTGAGAGCAATTCCTTACCAAATAAAGCAGCGACCCTCTCGTTTCAACAGATTTCTTCTGGCTTTGATGCCAGTGACTACACCACAACTCACGCTGGGGTGCCCTTGCTTACAGAAGGTACAGGTTACAGATCCCTCAGACTGATCAACAAGAGCTAAAGCTGATGAAAACTCTCTACTTTTCTTGATGGCCTGAGAAAGGCTTCTTAGAGGTAGAAGGATCAGTCGGGATCAGTCGCCCTCTCACTTCAATTTCATGGTCGAAGGTATTAAGTAAAACATCCAAGTCCCATTATGGTTGATCCATGGCCCTTGAAATTATCAAGGGCATATTTGGAGGTAATTTTTCCACGAGGGAGGGAATCAAAAGTTTCCCATATGATTCAGAGTTTATTTCCAAGGCTTGTAAAGCTTGAACATGTGCCTCAACTTGATCGCAAAGAAGGCCTAGACATCTCAAATCATTGTCAATGCTTACAGCTGATATTTTGACTAATCCCTCCATGTGAGCATTAATGATCACTTGGGGTTGCCCAAATCATTTCTTTAGAAGGGCTTTAACTACCTTGTAATTTTTTGGTGTAAGCAATAGCCCTTGAATGGCTCCTGCAGCTGGCCCTTCTAATGAATTTCCCAAATAATTAAATTTGTCAACATCTGATAAACCAGGGTTGTCATCGACTGCTCTTGCAAATGAGTCCCAGAATGGATTGAAGGAAATGGGATTATCATAGAATTTCTTGAGATTAATCTTTGGCAGTTTTGCCTTCCCAATTTTAAGACTTTTGGTAAACAAATTAGAATTAGAGAGAGGAATTGGCTTATCTATATTTCTGGCCTTTTCAAGTTCAACTGCATTGAGAGTTTTGTCAATTTCCACTATCATCTGATGAATAGATTCTCTGAAGTTTCCAGTTTCCTTGATTTCATCTTTGATGTGCTCTTCTGTGATTAAAGCCAGAATTTTGTCATCCTGGGCTCCAAGGACATTGAGTTTTTCTGTAAGAGCAATCTGATAAGTATTCAATTGATTCACCAGAGGAAGTCCAAATTCATGGAGTAAGGCTTTTACCTTTTCCAGAGTCATCATAACCTATCCTTTATGTCCTCCTCTGATCTTTCTCTTCTTTTTCAGTTCTTCATCGCCCATTTTTCCAGAGAGAGTGAATTCTTCAGTGAGTTAATATTCCCAGGTCTCAGCACCATGTAACAAATCAATTTAAAGAAAAAGAGACTAGAATCCAAACTCCATAAAAAATATGTATTAAACTTGTTAAATGAACCATAACATTTGGCTAAAATAAAAACTCTGAAACTTCTTTGAATTTCAAACAAAGGAGAACAAATTTACACAAATGAGAGCTCTAAAACAACTTAAACTCTGTGAAAACAAACTAAAAGTACACGAAAAATGTCCATGTCAGTTTCCCAATGTCAAGGTTGAAGTTCTTTAACATGATTGGCTAATTTGTTAAATCACACACACACTGCACACGAATACAAAAAGAAAATGAAGGGGGGAGAGGAAGAGAAAAATTGTAACTTGAAATTTAAAAAAATGAAAGACATTTTCTACAATCTGATATCCAAAATCCATGTAGCAACTGACATGTCCCCAATAGCAGCTGGAGGGTATTTCTGTGTAGACCGGTACTACCATCATTTTGTTTCAGATAGCCCAGTGTGGGACTCACTTCACATCAATAACAAGGAAGCCCTGGCAATAGGTCTTGCAGCTAAATGATGGAATAGGCTCTGGTCTGACCCACACATTATCATTTACAGTGATAACCAAGCCGCTGTACAGATGATCAACAAGGGCATGACTGCTTACACCCTAATCATGCAAGACTTGGCTTTTGGCAATTTACAATTTCCACATCACCACTGTTTATGTAAAGGGCATCCATAATACTATTGCCGATGCTATTTCATGCCTGCACAAGTGTGAGGAACAATTCACTTTCTACTCATTTCTCTGTGATGCTTCTTCCCCTGTGGTCGCAAATACTATTCTGCTTGCGTCACATGTCTTCATGCACAACTATTCATCTATTGCAGGTCAGCAAGACCCTAAATTGGCAGTACAACTCAACCATGAGGTCCAGAAATTCTGATCACAGCTCTTTGCCGAGTCTACTAAGGCAACCTATAAAACCCATTGCAATACCTATCTCTGCTTCTGCTTCTATATGGGCTACCCCCCCCACTTCCCGTGCAATCTGCCCATCTTCTTCAGTAAGCTGCATTTCTAGCCTGATCACATTGTCCCATTCTAATTAGGTTTGGGCTATTGTATTTTACAGGGTTTTAATTGTATATGTCAATAAAGGTTATATGTTTATCAGTAACACTTAGTAAAAAAGAATGCCAGAACCCCAACCTTGTTTCTGCCTTGTGGTTTAGTTAAGCTTACATAACACTTAAAGTTCTGTGCAACTCAAACTCAAATAATTCTGAGAATAAAGTTGGTCACATGCATTCTGCAGTTTCTTAAGCATATACTTTACAATGAAATAAATCTATCAGTAAGGTTTCAAGATTATTTTAGTCAGGTTTGGGAACATTCTGATCCTGCTTTCTTATGAATGTATCAGGTGAATGTATCATGGGTAATCGCTTGATTGGCAGAAAAACCAACAAATGTATTATGGAAACTTCTATGAATTCAATTTCTTGCTTTTTTTTCTAGCAACAAAGGCAACTGTGATTTTGCATGTCTCATAAATGGAATGCCCTGTTTTGAGTTTTGTGTTGGAAATGTGATAATGTGATGATGCTGTAAAAAAGATGTGAAGAGGAGGTTATTCTGTTTGAGTTACTTATAAGATCTTAGAAGGAATCTTAATAAGATTCACACAAGAATCAGTGTTAAGATTCTAAAGAAATTTCTTGTACAAATCCTATAAGAATCCCATAAGAATCTTATAGGGTACCTGAGTGAATCTTGTAAGAATCTTACAGAGATCTCACAAGAATCTTGTTATGATTTTTGTAGGAGTGTGGGTAAGATCCTGTTAAGATTCTAAGATCTTGCTAGGAATCTTATAAGATTTGGTAAGAACCTTAATAAAATCCTTCTAAGAATCCTCTAAGAATCTTGTAAGAATATTTTAAGATTCTTATAAGATTCTTATGAGAATCTTACAAGAATCTTGCTAAGATCCTATTAAGATTCCTATCAAGAACCTTAATATGATTTCTATTTGGGAAGTACACAGCCCCAACAGCCAAGGTAAGTTCAATTATATTACAAGCTTCAAATATGTTGTGGTGACATGTATTTGGCAAGATTTATGGTGTATTTTCTGGAATTTTGCAGGTTTTATTGAATTTCACAGGATTTACATGAAATTCATGACTGTATGACTGCACAAAATATCAGAAACTCTGTATCAGTAACCTTCTTCAAAAGTGATAACTAGCCAGAAACAAAATTTGTCCTTTTACTTGAATAACCCTACTCTTTAACAATTGGCAATTAATAATGACGTTTTAATGCATTTCATTTTGTAAAGTTTCCAAAGAATTTATGAAATGAATCATGGCCGATAAATATTTGGTACCTATCTAAGAGCAATAGCAAATCACTTGTTTATTTACTTACCTTCAATGCTGCTTCTTTTCAAGTGCTTTCATGATTAACTGATGATAGCTTTCCATGACTCAAATATTGAACAGCAGGTGAAGAAATGATGGTGAAGGTTCACTTTGCAGAATTGACACAACCAACCACAACCACAACTTAGCAGCAATCCTTTTGATTTAATACCATAGAATCAGTTGGTTTGCCCATAGATAAAAGAGCTCTTTCAACATAATCCAGATTTTCTGCAAGAGAAACACAAAACATGCTGGGATATTGTTGTCACATTGACTATAAAGGTCTACCTGCATATGGTAAAGTCCATTCACATCATAAAAAAATATCAACAGGTTAAAAAGTGTTCTGCTGAGGAAACATTTACCCTCTTCACATCCCTACACCTAGATTAATGTACACCAAATCTGATTTTGGGAAAATCCCATCAACACATTCATAAAATACATCCATAAATCAACCTTCATGTGTTATGTGGTAAGGGCAAAGGGTATGTATTTACCTGCCATTAAGCCACACCAGTGTATAGGTTGCACCCCAAACTTTTGAATAATTTTGGTGGAAATAATAATTAGCTAATTGTGATCAGAAATGGTGTAGCTGTCATGATGACAATTTTTACTAAGCTAGATTAGAATAAAATGACGAAGATACTACAGTTTGCCATACAGAGAAATGAGAAACAGAGTAACAAGAAATGGGTAACCACACTGAGATTCCATGACTGTTTGGAAGCTTTTGGAGCAATCTCACCAAGAGGGACACAAATCACCTTACAAATCACTGATTGCTTCTGACCTTTAACATGCAAATTTTCACCTTAAACTTCTTTTTAGGGTTTATTCTCAGTATCATTGAACAAAAAATACTATGACTTTAAAAGTACAAATTCATCACTATTTTGAATTTAAGTTGTTTGCAATCTGATGTGAAAAACGAGTTTTGGGAACAGTTAAGGATTGTTGGCTTATTAATTTAATTCAATAATCTTATGTCCACATTAGTGTCTGGATCGATGGATATCAGCTTTGTTAAACACTTTAAAAGACCAAAATAATTATTCCCTTTTCAAAATTAATGGAATTGACTGCTGCATATCTTTAATTTCACTCAGTTAAAAAAGGAATCTTGCAGTCACAATGAATATGTATTCCAAGGTATATCATTTGGAGAAAGGAGACTTGGTCCCAAAATGTTTGTACCTGCCTTTAAGCTGTACCCCTAATGTTTATCCTATTTTACACGATAAAAAACTGCTGCCAGTCTAAGGGTAAAGATGGTAATATCAGTACTTGAATGGCATAATCACAATTGCCAAATTTCAAATTTGGATTTACAGTTTTAAAGCCAAACTAGGACTTAAGTCTTCATTGTCCTGTATGTATTTACAATAGAGGTGTTTGTTAATCGTAATGCAACAAACCAAATATTTAGCAATTACTGGCAAAAAGTGAAGGGATTATTCTTAAATAATCCCCTCTGCTTTATCATGGGTATTATTTGAAATCATTCTCACTGAGCCTGAGGATGATTATTCTTTAATTATACTGTTATTGTTCAGCTGATTATCAGACTTTCTGCATTTTCTTACATTTTCCTCTTCACAACTTTAAAAAAACTGGCCAATTTTGGAAATTAGTGCTTCAGTGTGTTATTGACAGGTCAGTTTCACAGATGGAAAGATAAGTGCACACAAATCATCCCTCAAACTGACAGCTCACAATACTCTGGTCCAACCCATAAAACAACTTTTATCGCGATGCAATCAATCAATTCTTTATTCAAACTAGTTTAAAAAATTTTAACACAATTCCATTAAATACTTCAAGACACTGCACTGTCTCTTAGATAAAACCAAAATCGAAAACAAATTCTGCCATTTTTTTTTCAAAAGGTATCAACAAGTGAGCTGAGAACTTTTGCCAGAGATTGGTGACATCCATCACTTTTCCAGATGATACTGAGTGATAACCACTGGTCTTTCTCTCGGATAAATCATATGTCAACAAAAATTTCTTGGCTAGCATGGCTTGTACGCATTTGGTTCCAGTTCATGCAAGGCTTTGTCTTACAAAAATCCTGCCAGACTACCCAATGCACATCAGTGCAGACAGTTTTCTTTCATTAATTGAAATTAATTATTGCAAGGCAATAACCCTTTCTTTGAGAAATTAATGAAGAAAGGAAAAGTAAACCAGTAAATGTTCCCAAAATGTTTGCAACACCATATTTTTGGCTCCTTTGATTCATTTCCAGTTTTCTCTTATTTGTCATACTGTTACTAACCATGCCATTAAAAGTCAGTCACAAGTGACCCAAAATCTTTTTGTGGGAGTGGATGTAATTGTTCTGAATCCCATAATGAACAGCATGAGGGTGTTGTCAATGTCAGCCTAAACTGTTCTGTCAGAATAAAATTATGATTGATTGTCCAAACCTTTTAAAAGTTTTGTCTTGCCTATCTACAACAAGGTTTTTTATTCCCTAAATCTCCATTCCTACCCCTCCCACTTCATGACAGCCCTACAGGGTGTAATGCTCCAAACCCAGAAAAAATTCCAGCTATGATGAGTTAACAACTGTGTAAAAATAGCAAGTTAAAATATTAAATTAAAATATATCTTTTAAATTGCCGTTATCCCAAATTTAAATGCATGCTACAAGCATGCATTTGTTACAAGGTGGCTCCGTAACAACCTTCGGCCCGGTTGTATATAACACTGTCTTTCCTACCACGTAAACGATCTGCAGGTCTGTCAGCCATTTCCTTTCGATCGTTGAATTGCTCGGTAAAAGAACTTCAAAAGATCCAATAGACTTGTTATATACTAAATGAACCTATGGTGTTGAATTCCAAACACATTCAGAGTTGGAAGGAAGCGAAAGGAAAGCTGAATACCGTGGAATCCTGGTCGGTTCAGACAAGCGACTAAATACAGGAATGGCTCCGACCTGTAATTGGATGATAAAAATAGTAAAAGTTAATAAGTTATATCTTAACTCTTTGCCCGTGAGTATTGTTAACCGCGTGTCTCAAAGCGGAACATGCGAGTGAAAACACCGATCTGTAAAAAAAGAAATGATTACTTACGTAGCGAAGGGAAGGCAGCCTTTCTTATTCAGCGAGGTCGTTCAGCGATATTCCAGCGTTGAAAAAGTCATCGGCTAACAAGCTCCGCTGACAAAACTCATTTGGTCAGTTCAGGCGGACGACCAGAGACTGGAGCCATTCCTGTATTTCACCGCTGACAGGAATAGCTCCGACTCAAACGTTTATTAATTTTTTTCAATAACTTTTTAGTAATTTTTAAAAAAAAAAATTTTAAAAATTTAAAACTAAAATGGTGAGCAGTGCTGTACGAACAGTAGTTGTAAAACTTCTTTATTCTCTGACGCGTTTCGTCTAACTCTCGTAACTTCTTCGGGGAGTTTTACGAGGTAACACTAAACGCGTATAGTTATAAAACATTGTTAGCAGCTATGACCAGTGACCATAAGGGCTTACCTGGACCTACGAGCAGGAATAGGCAAAGTTGTGAAAATTTGAAAATTTCTTTTGAAAATTTATTAGGCAAGATGAGAAATATTTTTTGGGAGCCGCGGTTTTAGCTGAAAATTTTCAAATTTGAAAAATTGAAGAGGTTTTTTACAGATGATGCCTGGAAAGCAGTTGGCAAATTAGGTTAGGATGGCTCGTACAGAAAATGTAGTTTATGGTCCACTCATTCTTTCTTAAATTTAAGTGGTATAAATACCTTGTCTAAAACAGTAGTGTGATACGATAGCTAATGAGATATACTCGTTCCAATACTATGTCATGTGATGAACAGCCTTCATTAATTTTGGAACATATTTTATAAAATCATTTTACTCTTTCTTGTTATAGCCAAAAACTGTTCGAAGATTGGTTGTGCTATCACTACAAACAGTCAAGGTACTTCGATATGATTCAGTGCGAGGGCTACTGCCACTGGTTTAACTGGTAAGACAATTTTTTTTTGTTTTTTTGTTTTTTCCCTTTTTTAGGTCTAGTGGAGTTGTTAGAAATTACCAAGCAAAATTAATCCGCGACTTTCTTCCTTTGGGTGTTGTGCAAAAATAGATCAAGAACCCGATGAATGGGTTTGTCCTTCATTTGAACAATTACCTAGAAAATCCGTTTCCACGAAAAAAATTCCCTCGATTGCGGGCAAGCCATACTCCTCCAGTAGAGCATACTGTAAATTAAAAACATCGGTGGCAGCGTCACGCAACCTTGCGTGATCTTTCAAACATGGTATGCAGTTGCTGCATTATTTTAAAACTTAGAAACTACATGGCCCTGTAGAAATAAAAGAGGGCTTCATTTGCAAGCACTGTAGACTTCAACATAAGAAGAACCTAATAAATAGCTCTTTCACTTTTTATCTGTATATAAATTATTTAGCCAGAACCAAAAAATTAATATACGCATGAGTTGGAGCCATTCCTGTCAGCGGTGAAATACAGGAATGGCTCCAGTCTCTGGTCGTCCGCCTAGACAGACTAAATTAGTTTTGTCAGCGGAAATTGGCAGCGGATGACTTTTTCATCGCCGGAATATCTCTGAACGACCTAGCTGAAGAAGATAGACTCTGCCTTATCTTCGTTATGTAAGTGCCCATTTCTTGTTTTACACGTCGGTGTTTTCGCATGGATATTTCATTGTTCCGCTTCGGTACACGCGGTTAACAATACTCACGTGCAAGGAGTTAAGATATAACTTATGAACTTTTACTATTTTTATCATCCAATCACAGGTCGGAGCCATTCCTGTATTTAGTCGCTTGTTCGGTTCAGACATTCCGCCATCTTGGAACGAGTCGGTCAGTCACGTTAAGAACTTGCGCACTGGGTGTTCGTTTGAGCGTCAAATCGGTACCGTTCCCAATACATCTAGAGTCCGATTTCGCAATTACTCGTATGATTACAGACCGCATTGGACGACATGAATTACTGATACCGTTACTTAATCCACAAGAAGTATAGCGTTTTGTTGTAATAACCAACAGTCACAAGTTGTTTTGGCCTGTTTCCTGCGAGTTTTGATAAATCGAAGGGCCTTACCTCTTGTCGAAGACAATTTCCTGAAGGTTATGTTTATTCCTTGACAGCACGCAAACATAATGGCTTCCAAGCGAAGAATGCCTTATTCATTGTAATCCTTAAAAAAAAAAAACACACATTTAAAAGGTCATGTCATTTTGAGTTCCTTTTTAACCAGTTTTACTCTGTCCTTCTCTTAACTTTCTCTCTAGTTCGCTCTTTACTTCAGGTCATACCGTTGATCTCAGTCCATAAATTGCGTTGTCTAATCTAAAGATATTCAGTGCATGGAATCTGCAACAGTTCCCTCGGGTTCAGAGAAATTGCCTCATTCGACGTCAGTTTTACGGCGGAAGAAAGAAAATATTCTCAGGCACAATCAAAGGGAATAAACATTTTAATTATAACAACTTTTCAAATTTTAAACACTAATTTTAATTTAGTTACAGTGACTTTCCTTGTCCTTTAAAAGTGAACAGAGAAAAGAAACCTGCGTAGATTATTAATTAAAGTGTGTGACAGTCAAAAGATTGACGATTACTCCTATTCATCTACGAAAACAGGCCTTTCCGTGAGCTATGACTGAAAAAATATTACGTAGCGTTCGTGCGGTGACTGAATTTTGAAATGCTAAATGCCAAAAAATCGGAGATAGTTACTTTTTGTCTTACCTTGTGGGGGTGTGATTCCGAGATCTTGCGAGTTATTCCAAAGCCGTTATAGTCGATCGTTCTTTGTGGAAAATATCACACCATGGTAAACTCATCTGGCTAGAATTTGCAGAAACTGTAGATAAGTTTCATTTTTCTGTTCCTTTCTCGGAAGTTTTCCTCAGCGGTAGTGTGTGTGTACAACTAAGTACTTTTCCTTCCTTTGCTCTCTGGCCTTCCACTAAGACATTCTCGGGAAACGATATGAAATAAGGAAACAAACTGTTCTCTTTCCTTATTAAGTGCAATAGGAACCTGTTAAGAAAAATTCCCAAGCTGAGATAAGATCCGCACACAAACGAACTCGCGCACACGAATTTCACGATACACTTAAGTTTGGTCAGGTTTAAAAAGAAAATTTCGTCTCCTCGAGAGTAGATTCTGGCAAAAAAAAAGGAACAAATGTTGCAGATGCTATAGAAAACAAAAGCCGAAGGTACAAAACCTATAAGCAAGACATACAAACCTTATCGACGTTTTTCATATATAAGAAACGGCAAAACTTGAACTTGGACGCAAACTGAATTAAAACTAAACGTGCAAGGTACAAAATATTCCAAACGAAGGATGTTTTAGTGCATAAGAGTCCCTTGTGACCTAACGCATGGTAGTTCGTGCATAAAACGAAGGCAAAGAATAGAAAATAAGTACTAATTAAAAAGATGCTAATCCACATACCGCAGTAACAACCACGCTAAGATAAGATAGGATGGATCGACCATTTAGCTCAAACTGTTGTTATTCAAATTGAGGCCAGGAAATGTGCGTGCAATTCCTGCACAGGCATCCTGCACGAAGCATACCACTGTTTAGAGATATTTTTAGTCAAATCAAAATTAAAGAAGCCATTTAGACTTGATCTTGTTCTCAGTTGTTATATTTAACTGCTGTAAATGGACGAGATGGGACTACTTTGGATCTAGTTTTTAATATCATCATTTTAAGTAACATCGCGCAAATGGAACAAAAGTTCAATCACCGACACGTGCATATCAACAATCGCCTATAGATTTTGAAGGATTACACTCTTTATTACACCCATTTTGAAATCACTGGTGCTCCCTGTAATCTGATTAGCTCTAATTGGTGCGATTTATTCACGAATCGCACCATTTTTTGCTTTAAATCGCATCTTTTTCCCAACCAATGAGGAGGCTACACTAAAAACAAAACAACCAATAAGATTTCAAGGCTTGTTTAAAGTAACCAATCAAATTGCAGTAAAATGTGAGACAAAGAATATCATGTAGCAAAATTTGCTTCTTTGCTTCCAAAACTGTTATTTTTTCTCCCAAAAAAATGGATGAATTTAATTTTAAAACAGCTTAGTGCTGCATCAATAAAATATTTTAACTGAGCAAGTCCTGTATTTGAGCGATATCAAAATGGATGTAATAAAGTGGTAATTGAACCTCGTGTCGTACAATTTTGGTCTGATATCATACTTGTGATTTCAAATCGATTTCCATTTCCATTTTGAAATCGCACATATGATTTCAGCCCAAATTGCACCAAACTGTAACCAAACTGTAAAAGTTCCCACACTTGATAAGTCATTAGGTTGTGCTTAGCAGGTAACTTTCAAATTATTAAAGATGAATGGATTATTTAACTGGCTTAGTTTATTCGGATTTTGGATTTCTTTCTGTTTGTGGCTCCGTGCTATTTAAGACGCTTTGAGCGTAGCAGTGATATGCTGACAGGGATTGTAAAGAAGACGACTGAAATGGTGTGACAGGCGCAGTTAAACGCTGTGGCAAAGCGCGCGCACATACACTGTTTTAAATTGTTAAACTTTACCAAGCAGCGAATTCGATTATCACGTGAGCCAATTAAAGTTTGTAGTTGAATCGTCGTGTTATGTGAATTTTTGTGTCTGCGATGCCATTTTAATGGTGGTTTTCGCAATCTACCAGTCAGCCAGAGAAACAGGCCATTACGAGGTTCATTTATGACGTGTCCTGTGAATTGCTACGATATCCATGTCGAAAGTGTCATGTGAGGAACAGAATAAGATATGAAGGTTAGTCATTTTGAGCTCGTTAATGAAATAAAGAAGTAGATTCATCACAGAGCTGCTCAATCAAGAGAAAGTTCGGGATATTTGTCAGTTATACCCAATTTCCAGCCATAACAATCAGCTGATCGATGACGTCAGCAAATGATTGCTTCATTACCTTCTATGACATCATAATCACTTCTAGCTTTGGTTTCCGTCAACAAGGAAGCAGATTCATTCGAAAATGTGAGCTTGAATTTGGAAAATCATGTTAAAAAATTAATGTTATAAGCTGAACAAATGACAAATAAGGTCCAGACCTGTTGTTATAATGGTGGGCGAAAGCTCCGATGCGAGCCATGATGAAGAGCGCGTCATGTATCGGTTATGCTGTCGGCCTGAGGGATATTTGGCGTTTTCCGTATCTTTGTCACAAGAACGGCGGAGGTAACTTCTTTAAGTGTAGATATCTACCACAACTCTTTTTTTAGGAGTTTAGGTTAGGTTTATAAGAGCTCACTTTTAGAGTTGCAAAAATTTTGCAACTCAAAGAAGTTCAATCGTGACATGCAGTGTCAGATTTTGTGCCTCGAAAAACTGTCTTCAGTTCGAGGGAATCTACCAAATGTCAGTTTAGTAAGACACGCAAACACAGAAGAGCTAGGCGACAATGAAATTCAAAAGCAACGAGGATGACTACGGATGAAGAAGATTGACAAGGATTGTAAATGACTTCAGAGTAATAATTTGATAAAACTGCAAACACAAAAAGTAACGATGATCAAAGAAGGAAGATGGATGACTAAGACTGGAGAAGACCACAAATGACTACAAAATATAAGTTCAGTAAGATAGAAAACACAAAAAGAGGTGAGAAGTAACCAGAGCGGAAAAGGATGAGTAAGGATGGAGAAGATTGATACGAATTGCAAATGAGTAAAAAACTCCTAGGAACCAATGCGTAAATCAAGATGGAACAAGAATGGAGGAGATATAGAAACGAACTGCGAATAAACAACTAGAAATGTCTATGCTAAATCGCGGTAAATTTGTTTTAGATGCACAAACAGTGACTTTGCTCTTTAAAATTAAAATTCAGGGTTACATGGAGAGTAAGATATAAGTCTTTCCGAAGTAACTTCGAAAGAATGATTTAATCTAAATATATCTTAAGCTTTATAGATAAGCGGAAATTCAGTTTTTGATTGATGCTCTTCTCAACGAAGCTGTCGTCCTTACGCAAACCCCTAGTAACGGGTTTAAGAGTTCCAGCGATTTGTATAGGCTGTATAGAGTCTTGAAAATATTTTTTCATGGAGACTGAACTTATACTTTGCGAAGATAAACAAAATACTTAAGACATGAAAAGAATAGAGAATATTAAAACAGACTTCAAATCTTATTATTTTCCCTGCGCTTAAAGGTTTGTGCTGTATACGATATCCTTAATAGTGTTCAGGCTCTCAGATTAGCTGGAGATATCACAATTATATGTGGAAAAATAAGCAAACACAAAACTGGAGAAAAACTTAATTATACATCACCGTCCAGTAGACAACTTTGCAACTTTTAACTTGCTAGATAAAACATTGTTTTAGTCACGCTATGATTTGAGCCGGACTTTACCCATAATACTATACCTTTCAGCTTTCCGAAAATGTCTCAACTTGCTTCTGAGAATCTCTGAGAATGTTTTAAAACTTCCACAGCCTTGTGGCGTCAGGCTTTACAGAAAATCTGATTTTAACAAGCTGCGGAAGTCGTCACACCCGTTAAGAAACTTTCAAAAACTGAACCTCTGATGATTGTCATGGGCAGAAATTCAGATAGACTCCCAAAAGTTCTTAGGTGCCCAATATTGTATAAGGACTTTCCACATTCGATAAAGTAACATGTTGCTTCAATTGTTATGAGGCAAAGTACGCCTTACACCGTTGACACCTCGCGGCGGCCCAAATAGACGTCATCTTTTAATTGCATGTATTGGAGTTGCCATGGTGATTATTTCCTTCCCGATCTCTGTTTACTACAACGTTGTTATTTCTTGGAGTCTTTTATATCTGTACCATTCATTTGCTGCTGTTGACCCGTGGAAGTCTTGCAGCAACTCGTGGAACACTCCGTTTTGTAGGTAAATAACAACTTGTAGAAGTATTTTATTTACGGGTAATTCAAAAAGAAAGTTGTGCGAACTTTGTGCAGAATAAATAACTTATTAAGGACCAATGCTTACGTTAACTCAGCAAGTAATCTTTATGTTCCTATTTTCTCTTATTTTGTAAAGGAAATGACACTAATCTACCCTAATTAAGACCTCGACCCTTTAAAACATAACATTGCTGTTAGCAATGACCTCAGTTGTGACAACTTAATATTTTTTCCCTGGTGAGGGCTTTAGAAATTCCACTGCTAACTGCACGGCTGTCAATTGCTCAATGACTGCAATCTCTCCTAGCCAGGAATTCTGGGAGTAAGTGTTACTTTTTAGCGATTCGCTTATCTTAAGTCCAAATTTCCTGGTTATGTTTGTGAGGTACTGCAGTTCTCAATGTCGCGCACTGCAATACTTGTAAGGGCGCCTTAGCAGTCTTTGATTAACCCTGAATTAATTTGCCTTCAAGAAATTACAACTGCCTGATTTTTCCAAGCAATCAAACTAATGACTAGTCAAAATTTACGGCTGGGTTAATCATTCTACACACAGTAGCATGTACACAATTACACATGAGCAGAATAATATTAACGACAAAAATTAGTCAGCCAAACCACTTTTGCCTGGTGCCCTGGATGGAATTCTCTTCTACGTAAAGTCAGATATTTTCAGTTTACGTGGTTAGCTCTTGGCTAATGGAAAAGAAGGAAAAGATTTATCGAATAATAGCGATATTTTTTTGTCATGGCCTGAGAGGTAATTTTGTTTGTTTGCATGAATAGCCATTATGCAAACAAATTTTTTTCATTTCATGATATGTTGTGAAGCGGGTGAGATTCGTGTACCGCTGGCCACCACTTTGTTTATCGCATGGGTCGCTGTTTTCTTTTGCATCCATAAATGCATCAAGAGCTCTGGAAAGGTAAACAAAAATGCACAGTCTAACAAAATTCATTTCAGATTCACTCGCGAGGATTAAAGATTTTTTTCTCGTTGTGCTGTTATAAAAATCATTAACTTAGTAGGACTAATGAAGTTTCAACCGAAGAGAAACGTGGTGAATATAACTTCTTGAGTCTGAATGGTTGTATCGCCACTAGACAATACTTGGGTAAAAGAGAACCTCGATCACATGAAAGGGAATATGGGGATAAAGTACGCCATCTGTTCAAGGTGGCCTGTTTCATAACCATATTGCTTTACCTTGTCCTACACGTCTTGTTTATCCAGGGAATCATTCTACCGGAAGCAATCGATGGAATCCTAGATCAAGACGATCCATAGGTTGATTATGTTTTTTAGGTCAATGTCGCGTTCTTCCCTGATCACAGATGGCCTACTTCGCGGCTATCTTCCATTATCTCTTTCTTTGTATACTTCTTATCCGTGGCGTCAATTTGCCTGGTGCTCTGCATGGAATTCTCTTCTACTTAAAGACAGACTTTTACAAGCTCTTAGAACCACAGGTGGGAATGGATTTAATTCTCTCCGACAAAAAGATGATGCACACAGCAGGATTTGTTTAGTCTACTAAGAAGCTTTTGACCATAACCCTGGCTAAATTTCCATTTTTTTTCTGTCGTTTTTGTTCTTAGGTCTGGATCGATGCTGCTACTCAAATATTTTTCTCCCTCAATGTTGGTTTTGGAGGCCTGGTCACCTATGCCAGCTCTAATGAATGCAATAACGACTGTGAACGGTATTGTACAGTTCCGATGCGGAAATTAATGCCCTTCAGCAATTTTTAGACAGATGCTATAAGTTGCACTTTATATCTACGCAGTTAAATATTAGATCATTACTACAAAAAAAAAGATAAAGCGATTCTTAAAATAGTTCAACAGCGTGATAACCACCCTCTGAAGGTTTGCTTACCGCAAGAAAAGAACAATTTAACCTACAACCTTAGACGTAAAAGCTGCCAGTGGCCTAAGATAAACACTGAACTTTATAAGAACACATTTGTAAAAAGATTAATTTTTAAATACAACCTTTTATAGTATTTTATGCCAGATATATTGATCTAGTTTGATCTTTTTATTCTTTTTATTCTATTGTAATTTTTGGCTGAACCTTGAATCTTTTTATCCAGCAACATTAGATATGTATTTTTGTCCAATGAACAATAAAGACATTTATTAGTAGTAGTAGCAGTAAACTCTATACACAGCGTTTTCTCTTTCGCTCATCACATGTTGCTTAAAATGGTCAGATAAATGAGTTAGTACTTCTAGTACATTCACCTTTAGGAAATAGTAAGAAAGTTGACCTCCGTATACTAACAAGAGGTTCTATTGTTTCACATAATACGAAAGACTCTGAATAACAAAAGTGTCTCGGCGACTTGAATGACATTTCATTACATATATAAACCTGACTTGTGCTTGTTTGTTTCCACGGACGCAGTTGTGGTATCGTATGTCAATTGTGCAACCAGTATGGGCGGAAGGTTTTCCATCTTTAGTGTAGTTGGCCTAATGGCCCACACCCTTGGTAGGGAAGTGGCACAACGGGTTGTTTCTTCTAGTAAGATAACAAATTAGGGCGTGGTTGGGTCTCGGAATTTTTTTTTGCCAGCCTCTATTGTGGAAATCTCTTTCGTTTTCACTATTTTTATCTTCCTCTCCCCCCGCTTTGTACTCTTTTTGTATTCACGCGCGGCGCGCGTGTTTTCACAAGTTAACCAATCACGTTAAAGAACTCTGACCTTGACATTGGAAAACTGACGTAGACATTTTTCTCATACTTTTGACTGTTTTCGCGAAGCTATAGTTATTTGTTTTTGAGCTTTCGTTCGCGCCAATTTGTTACCCCTTTTTTGGTAAATTAAGAATTTTCGGAGTTTTATTTTAGCCAAATGGTGTGGTTCATTCAACAAATTGAATACATATTTTCTGCGGAATTTGGACTCTAGCCTCTTTTTAGTAGATCAATTTTTTATATTTACTCTAGGATTGAAAATTGAAAGAAATTTGTTTTAATTAAATTTTAGGACCTGGTCTGGGTTTTGTGGCTTATCCCGAGGGGATTGCTCAGATGCCAGCTGCACCCGTTTGGGTTATGATGTTGTTCCTTATGCTCTTCGCAATCGGACTCGGAAGTCAGGTTAGACAAATTTCAGCCTCTCGTTTATGAACGCAATTGACTTTCAAATTATTTTCGCTCAAAGATCTTGTAACTGACGTGGTCGGTGACAGAGTGACTTGTTTATTAGCTGGTTAACTCGCTGACTCATTGACTGATAAACCGACTGGCTAACCGACTGACCGACTGATTCGCGAACTTACTGACTAGGTTATTGACTTATTGACAATTTGAATCAGCATATTAGAGTCACAACTTATTGACGTTTTCTATGTTTAGTTTGTGTTCACAGAAACGACCATAGTAGCAGTGATGGACACATGCACCAATGCACTATTGCTTTATTTAAGCTGAATTATGCAATGGTATCTGGAATAACATCTTACATGAATAAATGCTAATTTGAAAATAAATGGTTACGCCTATAAATTGCCACCATTAGATACAAAGTCGAACAAAGCATTTGCAGTGAAAGCAGCCCTCTAAATTTTATACCTTAATTTAGGCTCGTTTAGGCCCGTTGCACAGGGAAATTTATTCCAAAATATGTCAATAAAAGTTTTTAAAACTAAGAAACCGAAAAGGACTGATTTGACTGGCTTGGTTAACGCAGAATTGGCGAGGAACAGAGAAGATTTTAAACATGAAGAGGGGAAAAAAAATTGAACAAACCTACATTTATTGTTGTAAGCTATGTTTCACCGAGAATTCCATTTATTTTTGCCCCTAATGATTACACTAAGGAACGAATATCCGAAAAACAGCTGGAAAGTTATCAAAGGACGCAACCTTGCTATGCCCTTTTGTCTCTCTGTGCCATTTTTTCTTGACTTAAAGCCAACAATAACAAGACTGTGAGAACTTTTACAATCTGTCAGCTGCCTCTTCAAGCACATACACCATTACCTGGTCGACTGTAAACTTCAATCAAGGAGAGAACAGAGGATATAGTTCCCGTGACCATCACAATAACACCAACCACTACCACAACACCATCAACCACAATGTTACACCATGTCATGTCCTGGAAGTACATCTTCATATGAAACAAGGGAGGAAATATGAACTCCAAGCTAACACCAGCGATACTTCCCACAAGGGCCAATATATAAGTGTAGGAAGGGAAAGCAGCAGCAAACATTACACTGATAGATACCATTAACAAACGAAATGTAATTACAGACGGAGTGAAGATTGATTTACCATAACTTCCTGGAAAGAAAAACAGAGAGGAGTTCTCAATGATCTCAAATATGGTGAACATTGGCAGTGTGTAGGACGTGAAGGACAGTACTGCTGCCATCACATTCACTGCTGCTCGGAATGAACCCTCTGGCAAGCTATTTGTTATAACTTCAGCCGTATCGACTTCAAATGAAATGTAAGCGACTACTCCAATGGTGACATTAAGTAATGTCATCGCTACATAGGACAAATTAATCACTGAGTTGAACTTTTCCTTGTGGCGCATGCTACCTTCGATTAGTGATACAAATGGCTGCGACAGATAACTTGCTACAAGGACTCCTAAAGCTGATGGATATGTACTGGCGTCGAAATTTTCCAAGGAGCTTATTTCCCATTCTTGTACATGCAATAAGCTGTACGTAACAACGGTGACAAAAATAACTTTAGCGGAAAGTACCGTTAAGATGCTTGTCCATGCCACCTGAGAAAGGTTTTTAAGAAAAACATTTGGAACAAAAAGTATACCGCCAATGAGTATGCAGAGCCAGCAAGGAAAAGCAACATGGGGAAACGATCTTGCAATTAATTTACCGACCAAAAGAGGATAAACTGCTGTAACAAAAAGCAACTCTATAAACTGAGTAGCAAGGACGAGATGACCTCCTATGTTTGGCAGGAAAGCATTGCCGACATCTGCATAGGAACTGCGGACCCTTTTTCGTTTACCGCTCTTTGGATCGGTTTCATAGAGGCACCGAACAATGATTTTCCCAGTATAATTAGAGGCAGCAGCGACTAGCAAAAGAGTAAGTATGGCTAAGTAGCCACCATTTTTCACGGCGTAAGGTATGACCAAGATTGGTAAACCTTGAATTGTGTTGCAGATGTTCCAAAATGTCTCAAATGTCGAGGCAAAAGTACCTTCATCACATGAAGTGTTCTCCTCATGTTGATCTCTGATATCATACTGTTCACATTCGTCCAAAAGATTTACTTTATCTTCTTCCTTCTCTTGATAACCTTCTCTGTTTATTACACCCGTAGCTTTTATAAGAATTCTAAATACAGACTGCATACTCCTTCACAACAAGCTCTGGTTTACTAGAATGCCTTCCTTATTTATGTCCCTGAGGCTCAAGGGGTAAATAACGAGTTCTGATTAATATTTCCACCATGATCTGTCGACTGTATAGCGGGGTCTGAAGTCCACCGAGTGCCACATGTGAAGACTTATGTTCATCGAAGGACAATTTCAGAACCTTTTTACTACAGTGGACAAGGACTTATTTCATTTGGAGTTTTCAATGTCCTGGGAGTAGTCGTAAGGCTGATTGTATGTCGATAGACACCTGTGTCTTGCTCATAAGCCGCAATAAGCTGTTAAAATGGGGACTTCTTCGAGGTTTTGTCATGAGTTTAAATTTCTCTGGCTAATTTTTAAGGGAACCATAGTGATCTGTTTTTAAAAAAAACATTGAGCTAGGTATTCTTGGCACCGGCTAGTATCATATGATGCTGTGCTAATTGTTTCAAATTTAACATGATTTTGTCTCACCCTGCAAGCTAAACATAGCCTTTAGGATGGACGGCTTTATTCTTTCCTGACACAAAAATGAAATACCTTGTAACGGTAAAAAAGTTTGGTACATTTTGTTGTTGACCATATTCGTGGTTTTCATAATCACAATTGACATTATCATCTTTATTTCATCTTATTGTCCTTTTGCGTGTTACTGTAGAAACTGTTCGCTCTCTCAAGAATGAATTTCTCCAAAAGAGGCCGGTCCGGCCGGCGCCTTTCAGAAAATCAGTTAAAACTTTGTACAAAAATCAACTGCATGTTACTCATTAAATGATCACGGAAGGAGACCACAGATAACTTTTAGTCTGAATAATCCCACCCATAAAGAAGTTTAACAATAAACGTCTTTTCATTCAAACTTTGCATACTCAATCAACTATTCATCAAAAGATCACCACGACTTCTTTTTTACAGTGAAGCTGTATTATAAAAAGCTTCTGAACCAGCTTGGCATCGGAAGTAATGAACGTATATTAGCAGATCAGCTGAGTGTTGATATTGTTTTTTAAAATTCTGAACCTAACAAAACTGTTTTAGGCAATTTGATTTTGGCATCCAGCTGTACTTTCCGGTGAAGTGAAAACCACCTCATTCTTCGTTACAATGATTCCGCCAGAGCATATATAACCAGTAAATTCGATTTGGCGCTAAGCAAAGCGTGAGATGGATGTCCGAGCTCATTACAGATTTCTGTTTCAAGAAATTAATGGTTTTGAACGGAGATACTCAAGGTCCCTGCTAAGGCCCGTTTTCTTCGTCTAGCTAGTTAGCGATATCAATAGCCGTCTTTTCGTTGTCCATGTTTACATTTAAGAGCGAGGTATCAAAAGTTTTGAAATTAAAATAAAAAAAAATTGGAAACTGTTCCTTAGATGTAGATCTTAAAATATGGCTTCGCGCCCATAAAGCCCCCGAGAATTTCGAGAGATGGGCCAAAGGACACATTTTAAAGCCCACTGATCACGAAAAAGTGTTGTGTTTGAATGACAGACACTAAAACGTAAGTCAATTTTTCTAACTGAAGTAGAATCCAGTCGGCCAGTCCAGCAGTCGTCAGCTAATAATTAAGTCATGAACTCTTGCACGAAATACACAATAGTCAGTAATGAAGCCAAGCGCATTCTCGCGTGCATCTGCCGAATTTTTCTGGCATATATTAACGTTTGCACTGCGCAAATATTCGCTTCATTTTTTGCTGATCGTTCACAGAACAGCACGTTTTTCACGCCAAATTTAAACATTCGTTAAATTCAGTTGTGAAAAATGCCGTTAAAAGAAGGATACCAGATCCTTGAAGAGAGTCTAGATGAGGAAAGCTACCCCCACGAAAAAACCCTGGACGAGACGTTTGAGGAGATGAAGAAAATATCAACCATGGATACATTTTGGGGAGCAACTTCAGAATACTCCGCAACTCATTTACATGTCATTGAATAAGAATAGCGTCTATTGTGTTATGCCTCGATCTTCAAAGCCTCCCGACACATGTAAATGAGTTGCGGGGTATTCTGAAGTTTAGCCCATTTTGGAACGCGTGTAACTCCGTTCAAGGGTTTACCATCTTGGCGATGCCTCTTGTGACGTCGTTTGGTGGGTACTGGTTTCTTTTTGGCATTACAGCCATTGCAGTGCTCTCTAACTATACCTCAAAAATCCTCATTCAGTGCCTCTATGAGCAATTTCCTGGTAAAGGTCGAACACGTGTACGTAATACATTCGCTGACATCGGAGATGCTTTCTGGCCAAAGTACGGAAGACTCATGGTCGATGCGACAAAGTTTCTGGAATTAATTTTTGTTGCAACTGTGAATCCAATAGCTTGTGGGGAGGCCATTTATTACACTGTTCCTTACCTTCCCGTTGGAAAGCAGCTTTGGATCCTCATTTTCGGCCTGGCTATGATTCCCAACGTTTTCCTGAGCTCTGTGAAATTACTTTCCAAGATCAGCATGCTTACCATATTTTTTGCCCTGACAAACTTCTCCATCATAGTTGCTTATTGCTTGGGTCATAGCGCTTCCTGGAAAGCGGAGGATTTGCAAGTTTTCGACCCTGTCCGGTTTCCCCTGGCACTCGGAGTAGTTTTGGCCAGCTTCTCGTCTCAAATTTACCTGACCGTGCTGGAGGGAAACATGCGATGTCCTGAAAAGTTCAACGCCGTCATTAACTACGCTTATATCGCTATGACTGCGCTAAAGATCGGCGTTGGAGCATTTGGTTATTTGACCTTCTCAGGCAGTGTCAGTGACATGGTGTCCAACAACCTTCCACTTGGACTCTATCGCATCACTGTGAACATTGTGATAACCGTTCTGTCCTTTTCAGGTTATTCCCTCCCTATGTTTGCGGTGTTCGACATGGTGGAGAAGTCAGCCCCCCGGTATTTGACCGCCAGATTTCTAAACCAGGATGGACACCGACCTAATCGTCCGTGTGTGGTGTTGTTGCGTTTCGTGCTGACATCAATCACCATCCTGATGGCGGTTATTATTCCGCACTTCACTCTTTTTGCTGCATTTATTGGAAGTGGTACAGGTACTGCGATAGCGCTGGTTTTTCCTTCCGTTTTCTACGTAAAAATTTTTTACTGGGAGTTAAGGTGGTACGAGATTGTTCTGAACGTTTTCATCGTATGTTTTGGGCTGCTCATGGCAGCTTGTGGAATGGTTTCTACAGGACAACAGCTGTACCTAACCTTCTCCACAAAAGAGGTGGATTTCTAAAGCTTAATTAATGCGAACTCTGTCAAGTCCAGTTGATTGAGTGAAACGAGAATCAAATGTGATTTTATGTGTGGACCTTTTAGAGAACGGCAAATGGTCCTGGAACTGAAACTTAAAAATAAGCATGTTTTGTTACCGTCTTGGAATAGGAGTACGCTTGGAGCTAGCTGGCTCTGTTTAATGCTTAGGTATCGGCAGGCTACGAAGCCGAAAATATTTTTCTGTTGTGCCCCTCAGCAGCTTATTTATTGCTGCTTGGCTGTTTGCAGTGCGGCACCCCATTGAGAGCCTAATTACATATTATTTAAGAGACAAAGTTTTGTTCAACAAGCGGTAGATAAGAGTCGCTCAAATAGCCTGTGATAAGTGTTGTTCTGTCAAACGACGAAGAAAACATTAAAGTTTAAACCGACAATTCGCTCTTGCGCTCGAGGCTTCTTTGGCCTCTCGAACGAATAATTTGTTAAGTTCAAGACAATTTAGTACGAACAGTGCCCCTTTACAAGCGGCACAAAAGCGGAAGTCAACAAACATTTGCGCGTCATGATACCTGGGTCCACATGATAACAACGAAGGAGTACACTATTCATTTTTTTACAGATTCTCTTTATTTATAATTCAGGGCTATGAAATACTTCGTTCCCGGTTGGATAACAGCGATACCGTTGAGAAATCATCAGGAAAGATTTCAGTTTAAATCCGTAATTATTGGCGCAAAGTTGTTCCCCCAATAAAGAGGGTGAAGGAAAGATTATCCTCTAACTAAAAAGTACCTTGACCTTTAAACCACAGGCTTATCAAATCAGTTTCTCTGCTGTTAAAAAGTTTCAACAAAGAAAAATAAAATAATCTGAAAATACAGAGTAAGTTGACCTTGTCAGTGAGAACTAATTGCAATACGAGGTCACTACGTATTTCAAACATGGGCGTTGTAAAATCAAATCTGATTATAAAATTAAGATTTTTTTCCAATCCAATTGAATATCGCAATATCACATCATCTCTTTTTCTTAACGAAAATCGGTGAGTTTGACATGTTTAAGTTTACTTCTTTTAAAGCTATGTATTTGACTTTTGCGTGCACATCAAAATAGTTTCGGTTCCCTTGCAATTGCAACAATATTCACGCCGCAGGTCTGATTAATGTTACAGTTCAGCTCAACTGGAATCATTATAAAACGAATTTTCAAAGATCTATTGTGCTCTTTCAATTGAGCATAATTTCAGGGATTTTTCGTTAATTTCCTAATAAATTTTTAGCTATAAAGGTTATAATTTGGCATATTTGCTTCATTTTCAAAAGTTCTCACCGCTCCATTTAGATGCAAATGGGGCTTAATGATATTGTTTGCTTGTTTTTTTTTACAATTTACTTCGGTTGATATTAAATAGAAAGCAAAAGAGAGGAATCATAAAATGACTCTCAACTAAACAATAATCACTTACAACTAAGGTCTTTCTGCTAATGAAGAAATTAAGGATACAACAAACCACTGAACGCAAACACCCATCCGTTTCAAAAATTTTCAAGGAAGGAGGCCCCAATTTCCATACCTCTTTCTGAGTGGATAAAAGCTCAGGGGAATTTAAATTTCATAGTGACCACTGAAACACAATTAGTGCATGGCTAAGGAAGGTAAGCTAAGCAAGGAAAATAAATTTTGAACCACCCCGTGAAAATTTATCGTGATTTAATGCAAATAACTAACAATAGCTAAATGTAGGAAGAAGTGTAAGGTGTTCACCGCTGACACACTGTCGGCAACATAACCATGTTTGGTTGGCTTTTAAACAACCTGTTGTCCCTTCTACATGCACCATGGATGCTCTCCCCATACATCTCTTGATTGGTTGACTATTAAAATTTTGTGGAGAAAGAATCAGACTTCTGTGTAGGAGGAAGAAGCTCTTGATAATCCGGGGGATTGCAGTCCTGACCACAAGGGATTTTCAAAAGTTCTTGTCCCACTCCAGTGATTGGTCTCTGTTTATGAAATTCCACTAAATCTTTGAGAGTCTCATGAGCGATCTGATTGTGGCCAAAAAACTGGTAAGTGTTTTCACTGGTGTCGACCAGATAATGCTTGCAGCGCTCCGGTGCACGGTAAGTTATAGTATAACCCCAAACTCTCTCGCTCACGCGAACCAAAAACGACCCCGGTGGTTTATTGACGAGCAAATTTTCAGCATCCTGTCGGGAGATTATTCCTGAAAAAGAAAAAAAAAAAAAGAAGATACATCACAGGTTGGTCTACTTTGCGACTGGCAAATAACTTTTCCTTCACACACTAGTAGTCGACAACAACTCAGCTTATGTAAACTGACTGTTTGATGTCTTATTATTATTCCCGAAGATAGTAACTGAAATCCCACAAACAAATAGTGAAAAAAGTAAAATATGAAGTAGTTCTAAAGTGTTCTGCCCAGCGAGAATAGTTAGACTCCCACACAGTCTATGTGCAGACAGTAACTGAAGTCACACAAACAAAATAATGAAAAAAAGTAAAGTATAAAGTAGTTGTAATTGTTCTGCCCAGCGATAATAGTTACAGACTCCCACACAGTCTATGGTCACCTGCTTTAAGTATTTACACATCCCAAAGCTCCGATTCTCACCGTGAAAATAAGGTAGTATCTGATCGCCGTCGTAACAAATTCTCTTAGCTAGCTCTTCTTGCCGAAACCACTCGATAACGTTCTTTTTACTTTTTGGTTTGACGCTCCTTCTTGGCCTGAGAGGAGTAGTATTGCTTGGCGGAGGAGGTCTGGGGGGAGCCGCAGGTTTGACATCACTGGGTCTGTGGATTTAAACAACAATATTTAACACATAACAACAACAGCAATTCAGTCATAACGAGTCATTTCTTTCAACATTTTTGGCTTTGGTCATCCTTTACACAAGGTATTCACTTAAGAATTCTCTTCGCTTTGTAATTATCCGGAAATGAGCACTTAGGCTACTTCTAAATCCAAGGAAATCTAATGTGTAAGAGGCGCGTTAAATAGAGGAACAGTCTCCCATAATGATATTTACGGAGATCTGACTAACACAGCCACAGTATATACTGAAGGACACTTACAACCTGGAGACACCATACGCATACCTTGAAGGTACGGGTGGCGGTGGTCTCTGTGGTTTTGCACTAACTGATTTCCTTCGTGTCGGCTCAATCATGCTTCTCCTCTTCGCCTCCTCTCGCTCTCTTAAGACTTCCCTCCGCGCTACACTAACAGAGCTTCTCCTTCGGTTTTCTTCATCGTCAGCTTTCTTTTGTTGTTCCTTCCATGCTGCCTCCTCTTTTTGCATTTGATCGTCCTCTTTCTTTTTTAGCGCCTCTCGTGCCTTTCTCAAGCTCGCATATATCTCTTGTGCTCGTTTAGATTCATTTTCCAACAGTTCCTTATCTCGGCGTTCTTTCTCTGCCTTTCTTTGTTGTAAGCGCTCTATCACCTCTCTTTGTTTTTTCTCTGCTTCCTTTTGTTGTTCTTCTACCCTTCGTTTCTCTTCTTCCAGTTTTCGAGCTTTTTCAAGCGCTTCCTACAACACGATAAAACAAAAGTTCAAATTCCATCGAGCACTTAGCTTTGATTCAGCAAAGACTACACAGCTTCCCCCATAACTCAAGATCAAAGTAAACAGCTTGCGTCAAAGAATCAAAGCTGAAACGATTGTCACGCAAAACTGTGTTGCTACATAATAAGGGTTTTGGTTTTCTTTAAGGCACGTTAAATACACAACTCAAAAATGCTCGGTGCGCTCATCAAATCGCACCTTTGGGGGGTTGGAGAGAATTTGACCTTGTCGTTTCAAGACGAAGGGCTTTTGAGTCGGATTGTCTGGTGAAGTTGATGCGTAGGTAATCACTTGTGGCTTGAAAATGCGTAACGACTTTCATTAAAAAAAAATGGGAAATGAATGGAAGGAGTTCCAAAAAGTAATACTGTGCGTTTCTTCCCTAGGGAAAGGTATTTGACTGTGAATTCAAATATCAAACATAGTAACAATTTAAAACCAAAAGAAATCTTGTCACCTGCTCTTGCTTCTTTCTTCTTGCCTCCTCCAAAGCTCTTTCCCTTGCTTTTCTCTCTTCTTCAGCTCTTCTTTCAGCCTCTTCTGCTTTCTTTCGAGCGAGTTCTTCCTCTTGCTTTCTTTTCTCCAATTCAATTTTTCTCTTCTCTTCTTCGGCTTTTCGTTTTTCTTCAACTGCCTTCCATTTCTCTCTTGCCTCAGCTTGTCTCTTTTCTCCTCCTCCTTTTTCCTTCTTTCCTCTGCTCTCCTGCGTTCTTCCTCTTCTCTTTTCTTTCTCTCCTCTTCTTGACGTTTCCTTTCCTCCTCCTTCCTCAGTTCTTCCGCTTTTTTAGCAGCTAGTCTTGCTTCCTGTGGCATCAACATGAAATAAATCACTTCGTTTGGTCTAAAACAGGCAAATGTATCCCGAGCGATGCTTCTTATTTCCCTCAAAAAAAAAAAAAAACAAAAAAAAAACAGGGTACTTATTGACGACAAATAAAATTGCATCCAAAAAAAACCCCTTTCCTAAACAACGTGTCCATAAAATGCGACTGTAATTTAAAAGTGGTGGTTCTTCAAGGAAAAGAGTTCTTAAAGAAGCTTAAACATACAGTAATCAACGAATATGGAAGCGATCCACGCAGTTATGAACATACTGAAGTGGTAGAGAAAATACGGCCTGAAAAAATTCAGGCCCGTACGGGATTTGAACCTATGACCTCGGTGAAACCGGTTTTGCAGAGGTCATGGGTCATGGGCAGAGGTCATGGGTTCAAATCCCGCACGGGCCTTAAATTTTTTTTAGGCCCTGTTTTCACTTCTACTTCAGTAGTGTTCAGAAGTGCGAGGATCACTTCCATACTCGTTTCTTCAACCGCAGTTCACATACATGATTTTCATGTATGTACAGTCATTTATACAGTAACCAATTGTGCATATAAATAAGCATCAGCCTTAATATTCTCCCAAAGCCAACCCAAGATTACGAATTACCAAAAAGATCCTGCAACTCATTTGATAAAAAAGGACTGCAAAGTACGAAAAAAAAGATGAAAGCCAAGAACAAGTGAGCTGACGAAACATAACTACATGCTATGAAAACATACTATAAGTAGACTTCGCAAAGTTATTAAACCTTGAGTTTGCATCTTTCCTGACCTCTTCAAGTCTTTTCTTTTCAGCTTCTCTTGCAGCCGCTTCCCTGGCCAACCTCGCCTCTTCTTCCTTCAGTTTCCTTTCTTCCTCCTGCCTCTCAAGTTCCTTTCTTTTTATCTCTTCCATTTCTTTATGTGCAAGTTCTTTTGCCTTCTTTTCATCTTCAGCCAGAGCTTCTAATTCCTTCTCTAAAAAATTATTGATAGTGACATTATTAGAGCTGAAAGTACAGAGCAGTTTGAAATTATAAAATCCTTGCTTTTTATCACTTCCCAATAGCCTGCGCAAGTAGCATGAGTTAAGAGTGCGTTTCACTGAAGGAGATGAGAATGAATTAAGAAGTTTTTATTACTCATGAGAAATCTGCTAATTGTCACCAAAGACAATTTTCAGGGAATCCGGTCATTTCGATACAAAGTCGTTTCGATATAAATCAAAGTCGATTCGTTACTCATGTAAAGTCGATTCGATACAAACTCACGTTACTTCAAGTCATTTCGGTACAGAATACTACACTATACATAAATGACCAAACGAACCAAACGAACCTTTAAAGACATACTCACTAGAGCAAATACAAACCTCCGTTGTAAATAAAACAAACCTTCACCTCCATACCTCTGGAAAGTCCCAGGTTCCTCCTAATCTGCCTTCCTCACCGCCCATCGGACATAAAGCTTTTTCTTTTTGGGCGAGGGGAAACCGAGTTGTACAACTCGGTCGATTGAGTCGTGGGGAAACTGGAAATTACAACAACGTCGATCGATCGAATTGGGTCGATTCGAATTGGGTCGAATTTGAGCTAATTTGTTGAATAGAAAATAACAAATTACTACACAGATCAAAGACAAAAACTAACATTTATACTGAACTTTTCTCGAGCTTACTTCTGTATCGAAACAACTTCAGTTTGTATCAAATCAACTTTACATGTGTAACGAATAGACTTTGACTTGTATCGAAACCACTTGAATTGAAACGACTTTGTATCGAAACGACCGTGAACCATTTTTAGGCTAAGCATTCCAGCCAACAATGTATAAACCTTCCAAGCTTTCACTTTTTGTTTGTAAAAGTATTCTTAACTAAAATTCTGAACATCTCAGTGTAAACCTCTTTGTTTCTCTTCCAATTCTTGAGCTAAGGAAGCCATCCCAATTTTGGGAACTAGGTAAATTGAAAGTATTGAACTGTGTTAGAAAATATATCGTAGCCAGCTATAAGAAAGAACAGTTACAAGACAGGTACAACTGTATTGTCCCTTTTAGGTAACCAGCCCTTCACAAAAAAATGGTCAGTAAAAATGCAAACCTGATGAAGTAGCTGACTCTCTTACCTGTTCACAACTTCTTCAGGTTCAAAAATTTCAGTTTACACAAATAGTAAAAACTCTACTCCTCAAAGCAACCTCTACAGTCAGCAATGGTTCTATTTCTTTTAAAAACAAGCTGTTGTTCCAAACAAGCCAAGTTTTGTATATATTAAGCAGGGAAGCATATTAATTCACTTACTCTTCAAAACTGCCTCAAAATCTTGTTTGTCATCATCATCTTCTCCTAGTACCCAAACCCATGGATTTCCATCAACAGCAATCAAAAATTCTACACATTTTGCATTTGCTGGGGGAGGGAAATCAAATTAATCAATTATGATAACAAATTATTACTTTATAGTGACTTGTAGGAAGCAGTATTGAGATTATGTTATTTTATTACTTTTCCCTAAAGCTGCACATCAAAATGCTTGCTTTAAAGCTTTACTCTGTCTCCTGAGAAAAGACACTTCTTATAAAAATTCTCTGTGGCATTTGCTATGACTTTTTTATGCATTGTAACAATGGTGTGTTTAGTTTGTTTGACAGGATGAGTGAACTTCATGTTCAAGTCAAGCACAACATAACCCTGCCATACTTCCACTACACTCATTTGACCACAATGTACAAATACACACATAAGGACACCCATATCTCCTCTCACCCCCCCCCCCCCACCCTTCTCAGGAAAAACCACTGCAAGTCCAAGTAGAAACTTACCTTTCTGTGGACGTGGTTTTGGTGGATTCATTGCTTCTTTCTTTTCCAGTTCATCTTCTCGTAAACGCCATCGTCGCACTTGCTCCTCTCGCATTTTTACAAAAAGAATTTGCTTCTGTTCTTCTGGAAGCTCAGCCAGCAGCTCAGGATCTACGTACATATCGCGCAGAATTTGGGCCAACATGGTGATCAATAGTGTCACTGATGAAAGAAGAGATTGAAATTTTAAAAGAGGCATTAACTAAAGGAAAATATTCCAACAATAATAGCACATCCTAGCATATAAAACTTAGTTCCCTTCAACTTGTAACTTTTAAAACTTAAACAGTGAAAAAAGAAAAAAAGAAAAAAAGGTTTAAGCAAGTGTAGTTCTGGGAGTCTTAAGGGGGTAAAGAAGGAAAAGGGAAGGATTCATTAAATAAAAAAGCAAGGCATGTAAGCCTTATGACTCTGCTTGGTTATCTGAATGAACTGCAATTGAAGTTATAAATAGATATGCATTTGCAAAAATTCCAGCTATAAAAATCAACCACCAGTAAATGAGCATAAAAGGATTTGAAAAGACAAATGACTTTACATAGTTATTGTACTAATGCTCAAAGAACAATTATTCTAAAAATTATGCTCAAATTTCTTCCTATAAATAAAATCTCTGAAGGAAAACAAAAGCCATGCAATGCTGTCAAATGATGTAAAATGGAACTTCAAGAAAAAATTCTTCATATCACCTGATGATAAATATAGCTTTCCATCAGTCATCTGACAGTCTCTCAAGTATTTTTTCATTAATTATCCAATCAAAGCAACAGATGTAGCAGTTTGTTTACAAACCCTCCATCTAATCCCCCAGGATCAAAGAAATAATTAATCAACCATCTTTGGAGCTCTTTGAAGAAAATTTATTCTTTGTTTCTCACAAAGCTACAACTTGCTATTAGATAAGAATCAAATAAAATATTGTTGCCATGCCAATTAACAGCCCATCATTGGAACTCACCATGTGTTAAAGTGGTTAAAATCGCCATGTGATTGTCACACTTTGTCTGGCAATGTTAAACTCTTAAACACCCGCAAACCAAATTCATTGATAGGAAGCCTTGACTAAGCTCCAAAACATTTTTCTCTGGATTAATTGGAATGTTTTTCTTTTAACAAGTTCAGCTTTTCTATATGCAATTACGCAATGTGGATTAAGGCTCACACAGATTACAGATGAGTTTAAAGTCTCAAAAGTTTTCTTGTATAATTCCTTGATTTTAATTAGTGCCCATCCTAAAATTATGCCAGATGGTTCATTTCAATTCCTTGCACTTTGGAAAACTGATAATAAGTACATGTATATGAATTTGTTTTTTGGTTTTTTCTCCCGACTGCAGTTGCTCAAGTTGTACTTACATATACACCTTTTTTAACATGAGACAGTTATGAAGTCACATGTAAACCCTTACTTTTTTAAATACATTTATTTATGTAACTTCTCACTTCTTAAATAAATCATAAAAATAAAAGATAAAAATTGCAGTCACACCATCAGTTGTTTTACCAACTTGAGAGTAAATGAGACAAAAGAGGGAAGAAAAGATGTTTGCTGCTACATCCATTTCCCAAAATTATAACTATTGTGAGATAACTAAAACTGAATAAAAAGTAAGAGCATAGACATTACTCACAATTCAATCAATCGTTTGTTCTTTAAGGAGCATTCCAATATACAGGAAGATGATTGAGATAAAACTCAGCACAAAGGAAAGAACAGCGAAGACAATGATGCAACAGATCACATTATTATGCATTCCTGGTGTCCATTGCAACTTGACTATATCCTAATTTCTGGAAGAAAACAACAAAAAAAAGGGTTAAACATTCAATCATTTCCATCAATACATTTCATATTTATTTAAATTGATGCCAAGAGTTCTGTGACCTTCTAACTAAATCAATTTAAATTTTGAAAATAAATTATGCCATCAGCTTTAAAGAATTACTGTGCTCAAGGCAGGTGAAATAGCTTTTGTTATTCAGTTTATACTTGTGCATGCTGCAGTTCAATTTCAACACTTGTTTAACATTCTTCTCCTTTTCTTTCTTTATGTGATGATGTATCAATGAAATACCGGAAATACAAATTTAACCAAACGGTAGTTGCCATGAAGCAAAAGAAGGAAAATCTTAACAATATGAGAAACTTTCCTGGCCAACATAGATGGAAATTCACTCAACATAAAAAATTTTAATGACAAATGTACATTACTGATTGAATTAATTAAAACATAACAAAAGGAACTATCAATCCAGTTATTTCTCACAAGAATAGATAACAGAAAAAGTCAGCAAAATATGTCACTTTCAGCTTCAAATTACACAGAGCACATCTGCAGATTATGGAGACAGAAGATTTGAGTGACTGTTATGTTAATGAGCAATTAAGCCTCACATATTTAAAATGAACTTCTATAATTATCATTATGTGATTAATTCCTTATGGGACATTTTGTTTTCACTAAAATTGTTTTCTCTCCCAAAAATTAAAAAAGGGTCTTACCCATTATTATGAACATAAATGATATGAAGCAGATTCCCTCCTAAAACTACAGTTAAATGTATCTATAGACAAAAAAAGTCCTGCTCCCAGTGACTTTCCCCTGTTACAGAATTGTAGACACTTCATGCAGTCCCAAAATTTTTTTAAAATAGTTTTCCCCTCATTATTTGGGTCATTTGGACATACTCAAAGAAAAATGTAATTAGGACATTCAAGAAGTTTAAAATTTGTACTGGACAGTATTTTTACCTTTATGTTGTCATTACATGCCCAACTATCACAGTAAATGTTAACCAATGATTAAAGGAAAGAGGTTATCTTAAAATACATTTTATAGCAGAAAAAATCGTGAACTGCACTTTTAAACCAAAAACAACATCATTTTAACTGACTTGTACTAATTAGGGCTATACCAACTAAGGATGCCAAATGGCAGTCCTAAAGGTGTTCCCCAGACTCCTTCCCATGACAGGTTTCAGTGTGTTAAACCCTACCCTTAGGGAAATTCTGGTTTTGACTTGTAACCCGCTGATTTTGGTTTTGGTTTTGACTTGAGCCCATTAGTAACCATTAACATGGTCACCAATGAGCCAAAACAAATTGGCCGTTTTAACGGGGTGACCATATTACAAGGGCAGGATCAAATTTCTTGATCACCTTGCAAGTTGCCTAGGCAGATGTGTCAATATTTATTTCCTTTATTATGTTTGCAATAAGAACAGGGAGGGGTGTAGCTTATTTGTAAAAAAATCAGCTCTTTGGTTAGTAAAGGGCAGAGATCAATCACATCAACATGTAACAGGCATTTTGGTTTTCTAGATTAAGTGCTAGTGGCTGCATTAATGGGGTGAAATTAAAAAGGATTCTCCTGTTTGGGATTTTAAAATGTGGCTGTTGGCTGTATTAACATGTGACCATATCAACAGGGGATTTTTAGAAGAAAATGTATGGAAATTTTTCCAGACCATAAAAAGGTGGCCATAATAATAATAATTACAGTTCTATAATGTAGACCTCTTTATGGATATATTCAGTTGTACTTTGCAATATTGTTGAAGTAAAATTATGTTAAAAGCAACAAAAAACAAACCATTTGAAGGCTAAATTAAAAAAATGAGTTTTAACAGCAGTCTTGAAAGTGTCCAATGTCTTTATGTTGCAAATTGTCAAAGGTAACGCATTCCAAAGATATAGTGCACTGACTGGAATGCATGATCGTCAAGGGTTGGATGGGTCTTAGTACTAGGTAACTTGCAAAACAATTAAATAATTAGGAGCTAGACCACATAAACACTTAAATGTCAAAAGTAGAATCTTAAACTTTATACAGTAACTAATTGGGAACCAATGAAGTTGAAAAAGCAATGGTCTAACATGACAGAATCTTGGTGTTCCTGTGACAATGACAACCTTCGTAATAACGAAGGTGACCATTTTATCAAGGTGGCTATAAGGGAGGGTTGCACTGTAATTATAAATATAACCCTCCTTTGGGTGAATAGGGATGCAATTGATTCTCACAACATGATTATGCTTTCACAATATTCATTTGCATTTGAATTGCATGCTGGAAAAACTGTTACATGAAAGTAAAAAACAATTGAAGTTAACTCAAAAGATTTCGCAGCACACTCTTCATTATCTAATGCTCTTTTCACAAATGTTTTTCCTACTACCAAGTTTCTGTTTATTCAGTTAGGGAATTTGTTTTTGATACTTGTAATATAGCTTCTTCCAGTTTTCTGTAAACCTTTTTGGGAAGACTTGTCTACCTCTAGGTTTCTTTGATATTGAAAAACACCATGAACACTATTGGCCAACACATTAGTCTGCATGCCATTCACAAAACATCCTAAAGTCCAAAGATATAATCTGTCAATCTCCACAAGGTTTTGATTGGTTAAAGGAACAGTGTAACTTGACTCTGTGGAAACCTGAAATGTATCAACTGAAAACACTTGTTTCACTTTTCATGATTGGAGTTAAAACTCTAACTGTCCAATTCAAGGCTGAAATACAGTCAATTCTCTGCTAGTACACAACACTGGAAGAGGACACCCAGGGATTTCAAAACAAACTGGTGACTGCTGGAGTTCTGCTGGCTTCTTGATAACAAGTTGCTGGTTACTTTAGACAAAATAATTACCTTCTGGTCCTTAATGAATTTTTCACTGTTTCCTACTGTTGCAGAGTCTGACTCCTATTTCAAAACATTTTGAAACCCCTCTTTAAGGTTTTCCAGATACAAGATTTTGTAATTTTTCAAGTTTCATTTTCTATTAACTTTTTCTCTGTAGTACTTTCTTTTAATTTTTCACATTATCATTTAACACAGGCCCTCTTTGGCACTCATTAATTCTAGTGGAAATTGCAAATCATAATCACTGGTTTATAGGCTGGATATTATTTCTAAGCTTATCTTGTAGATTTCATGAAGATGTACATTTGGTTTGGTCTCTAAAAATAAGTAACTGGTGATTTATCATAATGTAAAAACAAACAAATCAAACCACTATCCCTCCCTCTTACCACCAGAGCAACAACAAAACATCAAACTGATCCATTGCAACAAGAGATATTGTTGGTCAGACAATTTAATGAACATTGATCTGGGACATTCATTTTTTTTTTATCTTGGGTTGAACAAAATAATTTAAAAAGCCATCTACCGCATAGACTGAAATAAACATTTGCAGCTTCCCTAAACAAGAAGATTTTTTTCCTTCATTTATCCAATGTGTAGGCTAAAATGTCATGAAATTAATTTGTTTACTCCAAAGTGCACCCAATCAGAAAACCCATGTTGAGAATATTTAAAACCCAATAAAGCTATAACTCAATTTTGAAGCTTTAAATGTCTATAAATTATTTACAGGTTGTAGAGACTGGTTCAATGCAAAACCGCTAATAATCAAATTTCGTGATGTCAATTCAACTTTACCAAACCCTATCGGGCAGAATAATCAAACATGATTTTCAATTTTGTAGTATATTTCGAAAGTTTTTTAATGATTAAGCTGAAGAGTGTACTTGCTAGATACAGTACATATTCCACAACGACAAAATACATTGATGATAGGTCAACATATTTGCTTATTTGTACCTTGTAGTAATTCACTTTGAATAATAGCTGACACAGGCGTAACTTGATAAAAAGAAGCTGTTCGCACATTCTTACACTAAAAGAAACTTTTATGGTATTAAAGCTACAGTAAAACCCTTGCTAACGATTCGAAGTTGAACTCGTGAGGTGTATCAAATCTAAACAAGCCGAACGCCGTAAGATCATAACGATCATATCACATCCCTACAGAAGGTGGCACAAAAGTCATTTGTCATAACCAACAATTTACTTGATAGAAAAGAAATGAACGCAGCAAAGCTTCTTATACTATCAGAAGCACTAGATTGATTTGGAAACATGAGCCAAAATTAGCAAGATTTCAACAAAGCTATATACTCAGCCAGGTAAGGAATTTTGAAGAAACTGAAACGTAACCGAGCTGGAATTGACCGCTAGTGGAATACAAAAGAATTACCAGCGGTACAATAACATACTGAAGAAGTCAAAGAAGAAGAGTAAGTGCGAACATATGTAACTATAATTATCTCCAAAAACGATCAATCGCTCGTCGTAATTGGAGCATATATCGTAATAGGAGCACGAAGGCGAACTAAAATGCTCGAAAGCAGCCATTTCCTTTCGAAGTTAACGGCATTTTCTACTTGTAAAGGCATGCACATGATCAAAACTCCTACCTGTGAAGTTTGGAAACCCAGCCAGATAAAATAACATGGAATTAATACGGCTAATTTCCCTTTACGTCTACGATCTTAGCTCACAGACCTTTAAATTTAACTTCCTTGGACAAGAATCGGCCACCATCCCCCGGGGCACTCCAATAATCAGATCTCACAACAATACCTTACTAATTGTGTTCTCTACCAATCATAACTCGGCTTTTCTCATTTGCGAAAGGAAGCAAAATAAGAGAAATCTGGGAAGAAATGTGCATCATAAGTTTCAAACCCCTAAAAGATGATATTCTCGTCTGAAGACTCATTGAGAGGCAGAAAAAAAAAAAGATATTTACTTCTGCTCTCCATAGTGAGTACTCCGTATAGCAATCAAATGACTATATATAAATATGAAATAGGTTGAAAGCATGAAGCAGGGGCACACGTAATGGGTTGAAACATGAAAGTGGCATGCTGCAGACACACAGCAACGGACATAGGTTTCTACCGATAAAAAAACCTTGTAGAAGGAAAAATTAAACTGACTAACATCAAGACAACATGAACGCAACTTTTAAGACCTATTTGGGCTTCATCCTATCTTGACCTTGTATGCATCGAACATGATGGCTTTGGGTTCTCTAATGATAATATGTAGATACATATGAAGGATATGGAAACTGCCTTTTGATGTAGTACATCTTTTTTCTCATTTTATTTATGAATTAAATTGACTATGTATTTTTTGTTATCAAGGACCCAATGTTGCTATAATTATTGCCTTGTTACGCATGCACATTCTGTGGCTGAAACACTACTTTAAAACTTGAAACCTTTTTTTCTCTGCAAACGATTAACATGTTAAAAAAAGCTAAACCTTCGTGAGCCTCCTTTATAGCGTGAGATAGAAAATGATTCATCCTTTCATCAGCGAATGAAAAGTTGGAGCCTTAAAATTTCATCCGAGATCACGGAGGATCGAAGGCTTTTTTCTTCTATTATATTCCTTTCTTTTTCAGCATAAATCGATAGATGGTGATTCTTGCGAAGATCTTAACCGTCATCTTCCTTTTTGTAATTGAACTGCTAAAATGAGAGAGTTTAGCGATTAACTTTTGAATAAAATGTTCGCCGGGAAACCAAATACTTTTCCGCCGGTTTCTAGTTACTCGTGCGACGGATTATCCCAGGAAAGTTGAATAAAACAGTGTTCTTGGGAAGGGACATCAAATATTATGAATCGTTATTCAATAGAATTAACTTCGAGCATTGGGAACCATCCGTAAAAACTCTTACATAATTATTTCATTTTCGCCGGAACCTAAAGAAAGGAGTCTGGCAACGAGTAGGTGATAAACAATGTTGTTACTATGGCTACACTGTAAAAAGAGCCATTTTATAGGGTCATGTCGAGAAAACTTGTTACACTTCGTAATGGCGGAAAGGTTCTGATCTGTATAGAACACTGCTCATATTCTTCACTGTTTTGATATTGCTCATAACTTTTGTTCAAGCTTGGTAGTGCCTCAGAGTGGATAAGGAATTTACTAATAAGTGATCACCAGAAAGGTTGTTCAGAGAGTGGATCAGCCCAGAACTACTTCGATTAAGTATTTTTTTGGTACATGTGTAAACCTTCGCTTTGATTTGGAGTGTAATAAGTTCCAAAGAAAGTAGCTTCTGTGGAAAGAAAACTTTGGTATTGCCAGTTGGATGTGGATTGTCTTAGAAAGAGAATATTACTGAGCTAGCGTTGAAGTGATACTGCCAAAGGAGGTCTTAGTAGGAGAAATCGATTGCACATCCCTCGCATTGTTTTGCATTGTTTGATGCTTCACTGCAGCTGTAAGGCTACGTTATAGTTTTAACTTTCAAGTGGAACATGGATCAGTTTGAGAGAGGAACACTAAGCGCTTAAAGTATCAAGGATTAAATGTCGGCCTGTAAGAGCGTGATATAGACAAGTTGACCAGAAAAGGCTTCTTTCGATTTTGTTTAATTTATCGAACTCTGGGCGCCCAGCGGTAGTAAGCTTGTTTCAATTTTATTCGCATTGTCCTCCTAAGACAGGTTTAGAATGCTCATTTTCTTCTCTACCTTCGCCAAATTTTGCTAAGATATATAACTGAACATCCAGTCGATCGTGCATGGCAATAACTTGATTTTACTCGATGGAAAAGTACGAGAATCTTGGCTTGGTTGGGGAAGGATCGTACGGCATGGTGATGAAATGCAAACACAAAGAATCCAACCAACTTGTGGCTATCAAGAAATTTATCGAGTCTGAAGATGATAAAATGGTAAAGAAAATAGCATTGAGAGAAGTTAGAATGCTGAAGGTAAGTTGTGGCCATTTGTTTGAGGTGCTTTATCTGTTTGCATGTTTACAGTATATTGACACACTATGTGACATCTGTTTGAATAGAACGTGTACATGTATATTTAGGGTTATAATTTACGGTAAGATGCAACGATTCCTACTGTCAACTGTTCGCTGTATTCAGCGCCAAAAGTCTTTTTAATCTCTTTTATTTCAAACTGTGATGCGGCTGAAACTTTGTGAAAAAGACCGTCTTTATTTTCGCTAACTAACGATTAAATTTGGTTGCAAATTTCGGAAATTCAATTATGATGCAAGACAACTGTTGGTAAAATTTCCTCACAGCCCCATACCGTTGTAAAACAAATCTATTTTCCCAATAGCAATGTATTATTTTTGTCATTGTTTTCTCTATCCAAGAACTGAATGCATAGTGTTGTCTGGGTCTGTGCGGAAATTTTACCCAATTGTTTAGTTTTTACCTAACTTGAATATTTGTAAATAAACTTCAAGCCAAAATTCCGGGGATAATGTTGGAAAAATAGTGGTGTTGTCGCTATCGTGATCCATTTAATAGGTTCTTGGCGTCTTCAACTAATTTTGTAAATTTGTAAATGATCACATTTCTTCTGTGGCTGTTAAAGTGGAATAATAAATAGTGCAACATCTCAACTAAAAAACTTCCGATGAATTTCCGTTTCCTCTCTTCTTATTGAGAATGTGGCCAATTTAAGATATGAGATATCGCTCTCTTCAATCTTTATACTTGTAAATCCTTGCTTAGTTTGCTGTTCTTATAAACTTAATACACAGTACTTGATCTGTGTTGGGACAGTTTAATTTGTTGTGCATTATGAACACCTTAAAATATATTAATGGCAAGTTGTAAGAGAAGAAGGTGGTAATTTTATCTACTGGCTATATCAGGTAATCAATGTGCACTCTGTAATTTGTCAGTTGATTTAATTTTCCCTTTTTCTTCAGTATTTGCAATAACATGTGAAATATCTTATCTTATTAAATATTATATATTATATAATGTACTCAATAAATTATCTCATTCCTGTTGGTCAGTGACAATTGTCTCTGCTTGGTTTACCTGCTGGTAAATAATGGTTAGTGGTAAATAATTTATTCAAAGGAACATGCACATATTTCTTGAATCTTAAAAAGGTTATTGAGAAATGTAGGCATTGAACATTCAAGGTAGCTGCAGAAAGTGGTTTTTGAAAATAAGTCTAATGAACTAAAATTACTTGAATAATCCTTGTGCATTTTGCTTTTTGTGGTTTGTCTTGCTGTTTTGAAAAATTTCCAAATTGCACTATTAAGGGGGATAGTAATATGATAACATTCTCAAGATGGCTAGTGTTGTAACTGAACCAGGACAAGTCACAAGAGATGTTACTTTTACGAGTGTCTCACACTTGTCCATCAGTTTGAAAACCGTGAGGGTTTTGGTGGAAGGTTTAAGGACCTACACAACACTATAACGTAGTGCTTATGGCCTTTCTAGAAAGAAGGTACAGCAGGCACATAACAAGTGCCTATATCTACCAATCTACAATTGTTGATAATCCATCTTTTCCCCTCAAAATGTGATTTTATTAGGTGTTTGTTGTCACTAATTGTAAATAGAACTTTTAGAGCCATTTTATTAAACAATTTTTATTGAACAGAATCATCAGGTGAACAAAACAGCTGAACAATTTATGTACTGCTGTAGTGCCATGAACTGTTTGATATCATTCTTGCCAAGTCTAACCCTTTATATGCCAGTTTTCAAACTCAAAAGAAAATTTTTAAGGTTTAAGTACATGTATATTTACCATAGTTATATTTTCCTATTTTTAGCCTTGAAATAAGGATCCTCCTTCCCCCTTATGCACCTTTAAAGCATGCATTATGTGTTTCAATTGTAAATTGAGCTTGTTAGGGATGTTGAAGAATTTCTGTCAAAGTTATGTACTTTTTAAATGTTGAAATTTCTTGTTTTTCCTTTTCAGCAATTACGACATGACAACCTTGTTAATTTGCTTGAAGTTTTTCGTCGCAAGAAGCGACTCTTCCTTGTGTTTGAGTTTGTGGATCATACAGTTCTTGATGAACTAGAAAGATATCCTAATGGCTTAGAAGAGAATAATGTGAGGAAAGTGTTATGGCAAGTTTTGAGGGCCATTGAGTTCTGCCACCTTCATAATGTAAGTTGGCATAGTAGAACAAAAATACATTAAAGATAATGAGTATATATCACACCTTGTAATCAAACTTCATATTTTCATTACAGCATCATGACCTACATGTTTTATACCGATTGAATTTTCCATGGTACATGCTCCTCAAATGTCAGTAGGGGCCCACTGATCACTAACTATGTCCCCTTTTCACACTTTGACTCCAAAAATGATGACAGAGACAGGATAATCTGGGATTTAGATATTATGTATCAGGATATAACAATGAGACAAAGCGTTTCTTGTTAAATGATGCCAGATTTAAAATTGGCAAGAATAAGCTTGCCAATCTTTTTATCAAATAAACTGAAGTTAGGCTTTGGAACCAGGTACAATTTTGGCCTAGATTGTTGCCCAATAGTGAAACTCATATAACTAATTCTAAATAAACTAATTACTAAGTTGAATATGATTTTGATTTGCTATATTTGTAGTTCACTTCTGTAATCACCCTTAACTTGATTAATGTTAATAATCCCATCACAATTTTCATAGGTCACCTGTCTTGTCATTTACCATGGTTATAAATAAGTACATTGTAATGGCATCTTTGGTATGCACATTTACTTACAATGGTGGTATATTTGCTACTTTCTGCCCATAACTTAGTGGCCATATTGCATAATGTCATTTTGTTAAGAGGAAATTTGTGGTTTCTTTTTTTAGATCATCCATAGGGATGTAAAACCAGAGAATATTTTGGTGTCCAAGTCTGGTGTTGTGAAGCTGTGTGATTTTGGGTTTGCTAGAACTTTAGGTTTGTATAGCTAATGTTATTAATATATCTCAACTGATTAGAAATATTTTTTATTTTTCCTTTAAAATATTTTCAATCTATCGAAAATCAAATGCATTGTGTAGGATAAATGTCATATGTGTATGTACATTGCTTTACCATAAATGGAGGTAGAAAACTGTTTTCCAGTTAAAAGGGGGCTTTCATAACGACAATCTCTGGCAAACTAGACACTAGTATCTAAGATGATCAGACCACAAGAAATATAGAAAATAAGTGTCATGATGTGCATAAAACATCTGTATGTTGTTTGTTACAGCTACTGGTCCTGGTGAAGCTTATACAGATTATGTTGCCACCAGATGGTACAGAGCTCCAGAGTTACTTGTTGGAGATACAAAATACGGCAGGTAACAAGTAGAAATTTATGCTTCAGTAAGCTCCACTTCTTCCTGCACCCCCCCCCCCCCCCAAAAAAAAAAAAAAAAATTCAAAAACATACTGCAGAAAAATAACATTACAAATGGTTGAATGCCATAATGTTGCTATTCATGTGGGATTTAGGTTGTTATAAGAAGTTTTGGTAGGTTTGAGAACAAAATGGTTTTTTCAGTTTTATATATGAACCCAACAAAATAAACCCATACTGAATATGAGTGGCGTTTTGGAGAGTCTGCAATGTATTTGGTGCCCAAGAAGTGATCCATTTGTGTCATTACAGCTCCTTTAATGTTCTTAGTTTTAATCAATACAATTTACAATTTGATAATCATTATCAGGGCCACTGAGTGGGTAAACAAATTTATTTACCAAGAGCATTCTTTCCACCCAACAATCTGAGGTCTCAACACTCTTGTTAAAACTTAGTTTGCTAGAAATAGTGACCTGTCATTTTTGCACTAAATGTGCTTAAACTTTGTTTTGTTTGTTTTTTCTTTAATACCAATGTGAACCAAACCCATCCCCCCTTAAAAAAAAAAAATTGAATAAATCTGTTTCTTCATAGGACTCTAATAAATATGTTTTCTTATACAGAGCTGTAGATGTGTGGGCAGTGGGATGCCTATTGGCAGAGATGTTAACAGGAGAACCTCTGTTTCCTGGGGACTCAGATATTGACCAACTATATCTTATCATTACAAAGATTGGTGAGTTGAGTTTGTCACTAAACACATGCTTACTCATGTTGGGTCTGATAACAATTAGTTTGAAGTAATCAATGTGTATTTCCACAGTTAAATACATGCAAAATTGGATGCAACTGGCAGTGTAGACCTTCAGGGGTGGGTTACTCTTAAAAACGTAAGATTTCTTGTATGAGACAAATTAGCTTGACAGCACGCTACTGTTGGCCTCACTTTTGGTCAACAAATAAAGGAGGCACTTTGCTGGATCTGCCACTGTGATTTCCTGAAATCCTTTTTGGTGCCCCTCTGCCAATCCAGCAATTACAGCTTTCTTTATGCTCCCGTATGGAGAGAGAAAGGAGCTGCATGTCATTGTATGTCATGTATCATACACTGACACTTCACCATGTAGAGCTCCCTAATGTACATTTCTTTTGAGGACAATGGTCAAATAAGTACCGCTATGTTAATTTCATAAAAATACACTATAGCCAATATGAACCTTGAGAGTTTGTTGAAACCTTGGTGGTTATTTTAAATTACTAACCATTTATATAATGCATTCATGTATTTCTACAGTGTATCAGAAGGTAAAGTAATGTATTGTTCAAGCCAGGTTTGCTAATAATGCATGAGGCAAGCCCGTTTACCTTCTTCATTTGAAGTGTCCCAGATAAAAGTTAGAATTTTGTTAAGCAAGGTCAAATGTATTTTTACAGGTAATCTGACAAACAGACATCGAGAAATTTTCCACAGAAATCCCTTATTTGTTGGTATGAAGTTGCCAGAAGTAAAGGAGGTGGAGCCAATCGAGAAACGATTTCATCGAGTGTCATCTGCTGCAATGGACATTCTTAAGGTGAGTTACGTTGGCATAAAGTTTTAAAGACTTCAGGTCATCATGATCGTGAAAATCGTGTTCCGTTGAACTTGTCAATGTATGAACACTGGGGTAGCTTAAGCAGATATATTTTTGTGATGTTGACGGCGGCCAGAAGTTGAAAGTTCTTTACCTTGGCACTTACTACGTATCTTGTGTCTGTTACATTAAGAGTAAGAAGTAAAAACCAGGGCTTTTAAATTGAAGGTTTATCTCAAAGCGCGCCGGGCGGGTGTGAAAAAACTTTTTCGCTGAAATTCCCTTGTACTTCAATATTTGCTAACGTACAGTCGTACCTCTATCGAAGGGTACCTCTCTGCATACAATACATACAACGGCAAACAACAAGCAAAAGAGCAGGCACGTGAAAGAAGATGGGGTCAGGGAAAGTAAAACCGTTTCCCTTGTTACCATAACCACCGTTTGTCACTCACCTGCTCTTTTGCTTGGTTTCTCCGACTGAGAGCCTTGACGTGTTAGCCCTAGCAGTAGAATTGAAAATGGTAGGAATGTAATCTGAACTGACAGACTCAATGTACCTTACTTGTTTTGTTTCGTTAAGTTTTTTTGGTTTCCGATTGACGTGTGTTGATTGGTTTACTTACTGTTCACTAAGCATTTTCATGGTCTTCCTCTTTTCCCTCCCCCCTTCCTCCTTCCCCTTATGTGGCCACTGCAGAGTAGTTGTCCCATATTCCCTAATGTTTAAAGGGCCTTTTAATTACTGGAAATATAATGGAAACTCTGGCTGTTACTGACGAATGCCAATTTCGTTTTTGTTCCAGCTGTGTCTCAAAATGGACCCAGCAGATAGACCAGACTGTTCAAAGCTTCTAAAACATGATCTTTTCAAGAAAGATAATTTTGGCGAGAAGTTTGCTCAGGAACTTAAAGTAAAAATAACTAAAGAAACTACAGAAAATCCCCTACTGAGATCGCTGAATGGAAGGCATGATTCTAGAGATGAATCTGCGGAGGAAAAAGCAAAGAGGAAAAGGAGAAAGGAGAAGGTGATTGTATATCATTCTCATTAAATTGATTTTTAGTTGAAACGACCGTCATTAACCTTCCGTGTTTTAGGTGTTAGTCAAGGCTTGAGTAGTTTTTTCAAGCCATTTACTGTAGCGACTATGTTTCGAGTTATGGTGGCGCGTTGTTAGTCGAGTATTCCACAAAGGGTAAGGCTTGGTTATCGACATCGGTAAAATTACTTGAAATACGGAGGTTAGCCATAGGTAAAAAAAATCAGTTCGAGTTATCGGGATTCGCTTATGAACAATTAAAGTCAAAGGTAGATTTATGACCTTTTCAATATAATATCATAAGTGTGTAACGTGAATGGATCTCATAATACTGACTCAAGTTTATATGCTAGTGACTTTTGAATCAATAATGCAATGTTATTTTCTCAATCTTTGTGGCAAGTAGAAAAATTAAGCATCGAAAATTGAGTTCGAATGGTAAATTTAAGGTTCATATAAACTAAGGGAGCCTAACTTTGCTTTTACTGCCCAGGAACGTGAAGCGAAAGATCAACGGGACAAAGAAGCGAGAGAATCCAGGGAGGCAAAGAGATTAGAAACGAGAGAAGCTCTTAAAGAACCTAAGAAACATAAGGAGTCTAAGGATCACAAGGAAACAACAGGCCTGGAGAAACAGAGCAAGAAGACTTTATTACTTCCATCGACATCACAAAGTTCTTCTGTGTTACAGCAAGAGGTAGCAGCATTACCGGTGACAAACCATCAGGTAAATTCACCGCCGCACACTCTGCATGTTACCACGGGAGCCTCCACATCAAATGTACCGACATCTTATAGTGGGACAGCAGGAGTTGCGGCTCCACCTACACCACTCGACACTTTTGTTACCGGCCTTCCTCACGGTAAACAATTGTCTCCTATACAAAGTGCTAGTACACTTAGAAATTCACCGCCCACTCAACAGGAATCGCCCGTGACAACATTGTTAAAAGGCTCGATTGGATCAGTCACGTCTTCGCAGGGAACATCGACGAAAGGTGGAAGTTCACATACAATAAGTTTATCGAAGACAAATATTGGATTGGGTGTGGTTGGACCTCGGCATGAGTCCCCACCTGGGCCGCCTCCCTTCAGGTAAATTATTTTTCTGTTTTTGCTCATCATTTCTTATTTGATCTCATGTTTGCAAAAATTGTTTTAGTCGTTATTCACCAGGTGACAAGTTGCAGCGACTGGTCTCTGCGATAAGCCGCTTAGTGTGAACTGCTTCCAAATAAGTCGCAGTAACAACTCTCTTCAACAAGTCAATAAGTCGCACAAATTCAAACCTATGTAAATTCCTGCATCTGGTCGCAACGAAAAGATTCAGCAAATGAACCGCTCAACCAAATTATCCAGATCATTTATACGATTTTCTTCTGCGCAAACAGAAGAGTAATAACGGACTTACCGGTAGCTATAACTTGCATCATTATCATGGTTTGAGTCATCTACTGTTTATTTTTTCAGGGTTGCTAACGACAGCAAAGTGAAGAAGACTCCCCCGTCATACTCCAAAAAGAGCACAGGTCCCCCTCCAAACCACCACAGCACCACGTTATATCCCTCACCTGACTCTTATTATGAGCAAAAAACTTCAAGTAACTTCGATCTCGGCAGCCGACATGGTGAGAGGTCATCAATAGAGTCGAACTATAAAAAGAAACGTGATAAAGACAAGGAAAAAGAAAGGGAGCGGCCAAGAGGAGAGAATGAATTTCCACATCTACCTGATGTGCCAGGAGCAGAAGGTATGGAGCATAAGAACTAAGAAGTATCCGTAAATAGTCTAGTCGACCTCAAGATCCTACAGATGATGCATTCGTTTCTCAGGGCTTAGTGATGTGCTGTCAGTGGGGTTTAATTTCTCGATGTTGGAACTTATGCGACAACTTGATCGCAAATGGTGTTCTTTAAGCAGATATTGACAGCATTCTTGTTTCTTAACTTCGATTCCTCTTCTGGTAGCATAGTGTTTTCCGATGCTCACATAACAAAACCTCGATTGAACTGAAATATCACACGGAAAAAAACTTAAATTTAACTTTACATTTCATGGATGAATGCAAATAACAGCGCGCTACTTTAAGAGGTAGTGAAACATTTTTTCACTGCTTTGTCGGTTTTCTTTTTCTAGCTGCTGTTTTATGTTCTTTAGTATTTGTTAAGAGTTGCCTGTTGAAGGTTTATTTTTCTCTTACACGGAGGTTTTCATTCCAATCAATTAGCTAAGAACAGCTATAAGACTGGGAAGAGCTCGAAGAATGCGAAAACTTCAATATCGATGATGCCACACATTACAAACCTGACTCCATTCCAAAACGGCACATCACAAAGACAGGTAAGATTTAATCACATTACCAAATATAGGCTTAGGACGTGGGCATCAAAAAATGTTTATTAGCGAAACACTTGTCTTTTTGTTTGTTTGTTTTTTGTTGTTGATGTTTTTTTCTTTTCATGTTTTGATGTAATAACTGTGCTCAGGAAAACTCGGATGCGTTGTGTTTTCTGACCGTCTTATTTGCAAAACTCGTGTTAGGCGGCATACCATCTTACTGCTGACTACGCACTCCTAGACAACCAAGATCAAGTGATCATACTCTTTTCAGAACACATTCTCTGTCTCAGCTAATCAGATGACTCTCAATGACTAATACCGTATCCCAATAAACTGTTGTTTGCTGTGGACCATACGAACAGTGATATAATTCATTCGGTGGGATTTATTCATGGCCCGCCGAGTAAGCTATGCTACATCTGCTACATTCAAAATCTTCATCACTCGTATCTAAACAACAACAGTGGACACACCGACTCATTTTGTACCTATTTTGTATTCATTTCGGCAGGGTACACCACCCGGATATCACCAGGGGAACAGTCATGACTCCAATCTTCCGTCCGTATGATACACGGGAATACCCCCTTTGGTGTTCTCATACGAATTGTTATGTAGGCGATGTTATGCCGCGTTAGTTTAAATGTAAGTTAAGTTTTATTTAATCGTTATTATAGTTTTATTGTTAGAAAATAATAGCGTCTTTCAAGTAATGAAAGTCGAGTTAGATTGTTAGGAAACTTGTAAGGAAAACCAAGCTTGTTTTATATATCGTTCAAAGTATTCGTCTGACATCTATCAACGCATATTTTTATTCATACACGGAAAAGAACTTAAATAACTATAAATTAATTGAACAACGTTCATTGTTAGTGTATCATTTCCACACAGTACTCGCCATACGTAACTTATTCAGAGGAATACTACGCGCTTGTACCGTCTCGCATGTACAAGAAACGGTTACAAACCAACAATGAAATAAAATATCGAAAAACATTGTGCAAAGGTCTCTGCTCCTTCTTGAATCCTCTAAGCTTACGACATGAACAACAAAGGTCGTCTTCTTGTGAGCGATCAATACATTTATACTAAAGGAAACTTGCTCATTCAAGGGTAAGACCACAATTTACGAATACGTTTTTGAGTTATTTTTGTTCTGTTAAAAAAAAAAAAAAAAGAAAAAACTCTATGTTAGACTATAGAGTGGCATGTTGCTTGCACTAATCAGATCGCCGCATTAGGGTATCCATCTCATAGCAATCATATCACAGAATTTGGATATCTTGCACCATTCTCAGTGAGTTGGTATTTCTTGTAAATGATGTCATGGAATCAGGGGCTGTGCACAAAGAATGACATAAACCAGAAATTTTGGGCTCATTTGTTAAGTGTAATGGTTTGTGGCCTTCGTGAGAGCCACGTCGATTAAGGTCAAGATTTATCGGGATATTAAAGGTTCGCAACTTTTTGTATACTTTTTAAGTAAAACCGTGTTTTTTCAGCACCTTTACTCGAAACGCACACGCCAAATAACTTAAATTTTATCACGTACCGTGAAAACTACGTCCAAAGTCCAATTAGAACGTACCCAATCATTGCACTGCATGAACACTAGGTAATTTTTCACGTGCTTGAATTGTATTTCACCAATCAACTTCCATTACCACGTATTCTAACCGCATTGTTCAACCCCACTGCAAAAAATTCACTCGGAACTAAATGTCACTGATGGTGAATTTTCCACGCAATTCTCCCTCGATTTGACTTTTTCAACGGATGAATTCGCTTTTAGCTACCTTGGGCTAGACCCAATCACGTGTTAATTCCTTTTGAACAGCCTAAATTTTATCGCGTATTTCACACACAGAGCAAAGTCCAGATAGGCAACAACCAATTAAGGAGCCCTCTTTGAAATAATATCCTTTTTCCTTGTTCAATATACCTTCACCTATTCGAGATTACCGTATATCTTAAGTTAGGGTCTATCAAAGATAGAGCAGAGTTTCAGTTTGCTTTTCTGAGTAAAATTACGTGGAGTTACATTTTCGAGGCAACTTACTGATGACGAATAATTTTGATTTTCTCTCTGTTAGAGGAACGGCAGCAAGCGTAGTCCCTTTTGCAACCGTTATTTGGTCTCGTCGCCCATCGCACTCTCTCTCCAATGGGTAGTAGACGGCGTTGTGTGACGAGACCAAACAACTGCTGCAAAGGAGAATGAGCGTAGCACCGATGCATTTTATTTTTATTTAGAAGTCTTCAGACAATAGAGACAATAGACCACAAAATACCTGTGTGAGTTCAGATAAATTAGGTTTTTTCCCCTTTCTCTTAAGTTGAAATGATGCGATATTTTTGTTCTTTTAAAAGTTATGCTCTTTTTCTGTTACAAAAATGAAAACATTAGGTACAGTGTCCCATCTCAACCCCTGCCAAAAAATAACTCTTGCATGCTACGCGTGCCCAAGTTCTTGACTGGATAAATGGCTGTACACCAGAGGGTAAGAGAGAAAAAAAAACCTTCCCTCAGTAAGAACTAGGTCAAAAACTCCGAAATTCCATCACCGTCATCACTTGTTTTAAACATTTGCTCGTGCCTATCTGAGCGATTTAGTGCGCTTTTCAGGGCCCTAATTTAATTTGGGCACACAAGTTAAAACCTTTATTACACTTATTTTGAAATCACTGGTGGTTCCTGTAATCTGATTGGCTCTAATTGATGCGATTTATTCACGAATCGCGCCATTTTTTGCTTTAAATCGTATCTTTTTCCCAGCCAACGAGGAGGCTACACTAAAAACAAAACAACCAATCAGATTTCAAGGCTTGTTTAAAGTAACCAATCAAATTGCATGAAAATGAAAGACAAGGAGTATCATGTGACAGATTTGGCCACTTTTGTTTCTTAACTCTTATTCCCCCCCCCCCCCCCCCCCCCAAAATGGACATGAATTTGATTTCAGACCGGCTCAGTACTGCATCAATAAAATATTTGAACTGACCAAGTCCTACATTTGGGCGATTTCAAAATGGATGTAATAAAGTGGTGATTGAACCTAGTGTCGTGCAATTTTGGTCTGAAATCACGCGTATGATTTCAGCCTAAATTGCACTCCATTCAGTGCAATTACTATTATAAATCAAGACTTCCACACTTTCCAGTACATAGACGCTCTTTTAATTCCAAGGGTTACGAACGACTAAATTTCCAGCAAGGGTTTAGGGCCATAATCATCATGTAAGTTGAACTAATATTGCTATGATTACCTGTGGAGGTTTAACTGTGTAAGATTGAGGCGCGTGTAACAAACAAGTGTTCGTTAATAGGAGCAATTACAAATTGAGAATTCCGGAGTATGCTGAAGATTGCAAATAAACTTCCCTACAAGTCTTAACCATTTCTATATGACCCCATTTAGGAATTAACCCTATCGATAGTTAACCTTTCGTATAAAATAAGCTTGAGAATTTTTGTACAAAAATAGATATACACAGTGATTAAAGGCTGCATTTCTTTTTCAAAAACAAAAAGGCAGAGGAAAAGTAAATTTAAAACCGTCTCAAAATACATTTTTCCCGCGTATCCTTCCCTTATTTCATTTTTCCCATCACATTTTTAAACCACGGCGATCAATAGGAGTTTCTTCCCCAAAAAGATATCTTTCTATCTTTCTTTTTAGCTAGCACAATGAGATTCTGAGCGATTTTGATTATCGATGCATTTATCGAATTCGGTCTAGTTTCTCGAAATTTTCAGGATTGATCAGCTGAATTAAATCAGGCAATATGATGATTTTCAGATCAATATCTCTTTGTCATTAAAATGAAATATTTCTAACTAATCTAACTTCACTCAGGACTTAAATTAAGTTCTACGAAGCATTGACGCTAAACATCAATGCAGTTCCTTAATCGCGCAACACATTCGGGGGGGGGGGGGGGCACAGAGTGCTGAGTGAGAGTACACTACGACTGCGAAGGAGACAACCATCTAAACTTCACGCGACTTCATCTTGGGTTTTGTATGTGGCTTTCCCGTTTGCTACACCGTCCATTGCGTACGGCAAGCCATGGCCTGAGTGATAAAACTTTTTGAAACAACAGATATTTCAGAGACATACATTGACTAATGTCAACACAATGAAGTCTAACTATTAGTTGGCTCCCAACTGCCATATTTGGCACAAAATTCCTCCATAGCGGCTTGCAGTTTTTCCAGACGGTCCTCAGCAGACTCTCTGTTGAACAAGGGAAACAAATCATTAAGATTTTCGGGAGCAATTAAAATCCACCATGAAAATTGAACATGGATTTGATGCTGCAAAACACAAGCACCTTCAAAACATGATTAAATTTCGAGAAACCCTTAAAGTAACAGTATGTCGTCCCGTGGACGTGTATCAGATTTAGTTTCAGTTTCTATAGACGTATATGTATGTCCCTAAACAACGAGCAATTTCAATGGTACATTTTTTCTGGCTGAAGGAACTAGCAGGAGAGCTTAAAAGTCACTAATTTTGGAAATTTCTTTCTTTATAGCCCTAAAAAGTACAACGACTATCTGGTTTACCATGTCTGTTTTCCCTGTCCTCCCCCCTTAAAAAAGTCAGCTTAAACTTGGTAATCAACTGCTTTGTCTAAAAGGGTAACATTTGTTAGAAGATTAAAGAAAGGACACGAACTTATTCAGGGAAGGGGGGGGGGAGGAGGGGTTATCGCGTTCACGATTCCTCTACTAATGATGGAAGATCTTCAGCAGTACAAAGTACCAAGCCAACAACTTACCGCGCTCTTTGTTCGTCTGCTAACCGCAACACCAGCATTTCGCGAACTTTCCTTTCTTGTTCAAGTTTTGATTGAAGATCCTTAATCTGCTGCTGCTGAAGTTCTAGTTCATTTTCCAATTCAAGCACCTGGCTTCGAGGATCTTCAGCTAAAACAGATTCAATGCTCTATTAGTCTTTTTAGAGGTATCATTTCCGCTGATAAGAATACACCTTAGTTAATAATTGTTTTTATCTTACACTGAGGTTTTCATTCTAATCAACAGCTGAGAATAGCTTAAAACTGGTAAGAGCTCGAAGAATGCGAAGAACTTCAATATCATCGATGCTACACATTACGAACCTGTGCGAACCTGGTATCTTAACAACCTCCACACAAAACGACTACGGTGTCTGGCGGTAAATAAGTTTAGAATCACTGACTTAACATCCCTCCATGTCCCACCCCTGTCCTCCCTTTCCCCTACTCCTTCATTACTCCTCCCTTACCCCTCCCCTCCTTACTAGGTACATACGTATATCGTCTTCATTATCAGGATAGCTGATGTCTACGCTTTTCTGAGTCCGGAGGGAGTCAGGATTAAAATCAATCAAATCGCCGCTGCAAATGAAAACAAACCATTTCACTATTTTACAGCTGGTGTTGATTCTTGTAATTTTCCACGTAGCTTGTAAATTGCGAGTAAACATAACTTTTATTAACATTTTGCATTCTGATTATCGGCTATTGGTTGTTAGGGTTCTTGTCATGAGCAGTGTCATGGCATAGCTGATAGATCAACGATAAACTTTGCATTATCATCATTCTGCACCACTTAGGAGCTTTGAGACCTTCCTCAAAAACTATTTAATGGAATTTCCCCATAACATGAGCATAAGAACAGCGATTGTCATATCACGCCCACTAATTCAAACTTGAATACTCTGGTCAACAACTGTGAGAAATGTTCGACTACAAAGAGGCAAAGCTGGTTTTTAGGCTCCCTGAATACAGCTGATCAGAGTCTTATAAAACTGTTTCTAGCCACCTGGAGTCAGCCGCATAAACGTCCACTAACGTTAAGTTTACGGAAAGGATTGCTGGCTTTTCGAAAGTTCCACACAGTGTGGGTGATACCGGTGGATCTCCGTCCTTCTAAATCGATGCTTTTCCTCTGACTTCCAAAATCGCTTCTCATTTATAATGTAGTAATGCCCAATGATAAGGAAGTTTACGTTACCTTGTGGTAGGCTGTCCAGGGGGTTGTACATCTTCAGTTTCGGGGAAAAACAACTGATGTTTTCTGATCAAGATACTGATCAGATCTGTTACTAAGTTTGTGCTCTCCATCATAACCCGAGGATCCTCTGACTGATAGAAAAACAAGACTTGCGATCAAATAGTTCACACCTCAAATGCCTATTTTCACAAAAATAACGTTTAATTTTTGAACCAACCACAGAATTCACATTCTCTTCATTTCCCATGGTACTGATAGAGAGAATTTGTTTGACAATCAGGAGCTTCTTAAATTGGTGATTATTTAATTTTCCCTAATAACTTTTACATTTGATTCAAGGGTTACCTCAACTGCTGAGGACAGGGAATGCATGGCATAGTTGGCTGGATTTAAATGTCATGAGAGACTAGTCTAGATGTCTACCTGAGAACTGTCTTCACACAGTGGATGGTGAGCACTGTAAGTCTAAGCCATTCAATCATTTTGCTAAAGTTACCTCAAGGGTCTGGTTGTTAATAATGAGTGGTACTTGAGTTATCTTGGACTGGTGCATGAACTGGAAATTTTTTCATGCCATTTTAGTCAAGTTTTAAAAAGCTTACATGCATAATTTATATAGATTTTTTGCTTTCCAACATGGTGTATATTCAGACTATAAAGTGAGTGCTTCTTTGAATCTTCTGGAAGATTATGTAACCTACCCCTGACCGCAGAATATTTGGTCCAAAAACCATTGCAAGGTTCCTTGGACCCATTTTGTTTTGTTCAGAGTGTTCTTGAACTTCAAATAAAAAGCGACTGAAAAAATAGAAAAGTAATGACTCAATGAATACTCATCTGACTTGCTAGCTGACAGAGAATCAAGCATAAAGCAGCATAAAAAGCTATGGTATATATAGATCATTGTTTAAGATTGCTGTCACAGCCTAAAAAAGGCAAAAAATGTGTTGTTGTTTCCAACAAATACAAAACATTTAATTACAACATGGACCTGCTCACTGAAAGTGTAAAAATATGATATTTGAAGAAAACATTACCATCCCAATTTCATCATCTGCCTAAACTTATATTTATGATCATAGTATGCAATCCTCTCCGATGTAATGCATTGCTTGTTTGTTATTCTAAAATCATGAAAAAAAGTCATAAATATACATGATTTTTTAATCCAAGATTTATAACTCCTTGGTCTATGAAAGGTCTCTTCTTCCAAGAATGTTTTCAGGAAGCAGGTCAGCCCTGCTATAAAGAAATTTCCTCTGTTTTGTTTCAATTTGATTACACTTGTAAAATCTTGGTGGGGAGGTTTGGAATATTTTTAAGTTCAATTAATCTATTTGGGTAAGAAAATGTTGAATTTTTAAAAAAATAGTTCAAAAGGACTCCTTCCACATGAAACAAGATACCCACTATGCACCCAATCCTTACAGCCTGTACATTAGGCTGGGCAAAAGATTGTTGGACTTGCTACTTGACAAAAGCTTAAGTGGAAAAATGCTCCACCAACACAACTCCACCAAACCTACCACAAATAGGCTAAAAGATGATAGTTTGGAAGTGGAAGAGTTTGTAGTTGTTTCTTTATTGCAGTGATCCCATCATCAACGTACATTTCATGGCCTGGTTGAAACAACAATTCAGAGCATGAGAAAAATCAAATACAGCATTACCCAATGTAAGATATTTTAATTGTTTCTTAGTGGATCCTTTGCATGTAGCTTTTGATTAATCAAATTCTATTGAACCTGTCTAGTAAACAAAATGCCAGCAAAGTTAGCTTTTAATGATCACAATTAACATTGACTCAGTCTACAATATAGTGTTCAGAAGTTAATATTGGAATTCTCTTCATACTGCAATTGATGCTTATAGCAATAATTGTTTTACTGTGATGTTTCTGTTAAATTTGTTTTCTCACAATCTAAATCTAATGCAGGCCATAGGGAGCACTGATAACCTAGAAATAAGTTTCAAATTATTGAAGTAATGAACCAAAATAAATGAAATTAAAAATTTGAAGTGATGAATTTTAATAGAGACAAATATTGTTATGGGACAATGGGAAGAACCTTGCTTGAGACGAGGCTGAGCACCAAACACATTATATGTCATAAACAAACTTGTATGTAATAATTGCTTAACTCACATCTTGCAGCAGTTAAAAACACCTCAAAGTAATCATAAGGTATGAGTGGTTCAGGGAGTTCTCTGAAGTATGACTTGAGCACTGATGCCACAGAATGAACTTCAGCTTTGTTGCTCATCAGCTCTGGAATCTCTCCTGTTCACAGGACAATTGTGCTTTCAAACAATGAAAAATAATTGTACCCAAGGATATGTGTGTACACACGCGTACACACATACACACACACACAATTAAGGGTCAATATACATTTACTAATGGGGGAACTTAACCTGCATATTTAAAATATAGATGCAGATTTTTATTTTTGGTGTAAATTTTGAAAATTTACATTAAATTTATATTATATGGTCTATACACAGGTTTCCATCATATCATGTACCTCTATTAAAGGCATCCTTCAGTTCTGCTACATTTTTTGCCTGGCCTGGCAATCTAAATAAACCCTCCTCAAACAAACCTTTGAAAATCAAAAGAAAAATGTGGTATGTTACATTTCACATTGATAATATTTTATATTTACAAGTTCATGTAACCAATTGTCAATGGTGAACACAAACAATAAATTTCAAGTAACTAGGGGCTGGGGCAACTTCAAAGAAACATTTTTTTCTATTCTCTACTTTTAATTACCTCCCCTCCATTTCTGTCAGATTTTATCACTCTTTTCTTTCAAAATTTCAATTTTGTTATATATCATGTCACTAGAAATTATCCCAGGGCATTCAGCTTCTGAAGCTTTAAACAAATGATAATGGCAATGAAATTTTCCATCATAAATGAGTGATAGACAAAACAAACATACTGATGATTAGAGGCCAAGAGCCTCAAATAACATGGTCACTATTTTGCGAAACACTTTGTGCATATGAAGTTTAACTCAGTCAACCTCATCACCTGAAGACGACTAGCAGTATGCAGTTGAAAAATTATGGTCCACATCCAATGTGGCCATATCTTAAGACAAACAATTGTACTTCTCTTTTGATAAGGAACTTTAATATTTTGAAGGAGAAAGGCTGAAGCATTCAAAAAGGTCAATTTTGATAGTAAATCCCTCTGATTATAACAACCTTTACAAACACTCGCCTTTGAAAACTCCCATTTAAACATGATGCGACTTGCCAACACTATGTCTGATAAAGTTATTTTATTCTTTCCAAAACAGAACTAGACCTGTATTTCCTCTTCTTCTGTCAACAAAAGACATCAACACCTTTTGAAGCTTCAACTTTTCAACTCTACTGCCTGCTTTTTTCTTACCATTTGTCTTGATAAAGTTTACACATTTGGAAACTATGAGAGGGACATATCCTCCTCCACGCCTGGCTTCAAACTTGACAGTTTCAGCCAAACTACGACCAAACATTCCACCTCCTACAGGCTGAAGGGGAGCATATATGTCATTAAGACCAAGTGTAAAGTTGTTTGTAGCACAGTAACTGAGTTCTACTAGTTCATACTATCTGTTTTAAACCTTTAAACCTCAAAATGGTTGAACATATAAATTAACAGCAGACAGTAACTTTGGAATCATAAGAATTAATCTAACTATTATCTCATGTGACATAATATCAGCCAAACAAGCACAAAAAATGCTGCAGTGAGGAGAGTGAAGGGGTAAAAAGTTGTGAAAATTGGACACCACCCAACTATTAACACTGACATAGATAACTAATTCAACACATTTGTCAGTGAAGTGTAATATTTTCAAGACAATTTAAGAGTTTTGGATTCAAATGTAACGCTAAGTAATACCAGAGTTTTACAAAATTGTTTTAACATTTGTGAGATTTTGGGGCTAAACTCCAAGGATACTCTCTCTGTGAGCAACATTTCCAAGGTGAAATTTATTAAAATTTTCATCTTAGATGAAACAGTATTTCTTTCATCAAAAGTCACTCAGTGTTTCATTTTAAGCTTTGAAAAACAAAGCAAAGTAAACAAAATAGGAAGTAATCAAGCAACAAAATTCTTACATGACACTAATGCACTAGCAGTTAAAACAGAAATGACAGGCAGCAAAAACATCCAAATGATACAAAAATACTTTGGCAAATGTAATAGGAGATAAGTTACTCTTTGAAGCAATGGAATGAAGTGAAAAGGGGACTTGACAATCAGATTAAATAACCTGATCATAAGATAACTATTGTCGCTGAATAACTATCATTAACTTAAAGTAATTTTACACAACTTACAGCATAAATTATTCTATTTATGGCTTGAATCCATTCATCCATTTCCTGTTGTGAAGATGCAATCAAGAGAAACGTATCATGGTTACTTGACACTGGTCGCCCTTCTCTGTTCTTCCCAGCTGAAATATAAATAATCACAATAGAAAGCATACATGCACAGCAATGACACAGTGAATTTCCAAGAAAATGATTACTGGTTCACAGAGATATTTTTATCTTTGCTTTTGGATTATGTGAACTGGAAACAATATTCTAGTCAAAGAAGAGTGACCAAAATACCAGATCATAAATTAAAAGGAAGAAGGAAGTGAATGAAGAAGGAAAGCAAGGAGATGACAAGGGAAGAAAGGAATGGACTGATTTTAAACTTGTCTACTTCTCCAATACATGTAGGAAGTCATTTTTTCACTACCATTGAAAAGAACTAATAAACTTACAAACAATTTCAAATTTGAATTTTCCAGGCTCTCCAGAATCAGGTGGGTGTCTAACAACCTCATTTCCTGGTAAAGGGATGGAAGCAATGGGTGTCTTTGGTTCCTAAGAGTGAAAAAGAAACATACACCTAAGTTATACAGATATCTTAACACTGACAAAAAAAGTTTGACAAAGCAATCATAATATTTCTGAGTACTCGCATGATTGTAAATTGTCCAATCCTGGTGGAGCAAGCATCACATTTTTATATCAAACTATAAATTAACAGTAAGCACTTGATTGATCAAAAAACACATGCTTTATCACCAAGTCTGGATGACTCTCTCTAAATAGGTACTATTTCACACATGTAACCCCTTAACTTCCACAAGTCATTACCATGCAGCCTCTCCTTACAATTCCAATATGCTATTTTTCCATCAGGTTATGAGAACACACAACACTATCAGCTTTAAACAAAGAATATTCCTGTCTAATGTACAATGAAATTTATAGTAGTCAGTTAGGAAAAATTTTCCTTGATAAGCATTTGTAATCAACAAACCCTTTAACTCCTTAGAATGATAAGCATCTAATTTATCCCAGAGGTATTACACCTGAATCAAACATTTGGGTCAAGAGAATAAAGGAAATGACTCCAACTTCAAGAAGCTCTTGATTGCTAAACAAATTCTCCATGAGAAATGCACAGAGAAAAGTGTAAAGAACTTGCATGTTGATATTACAGTGTAAAGGGTCAAGCCTTTCCTCCTTTAATCATTGTGTGCTATATGTATGACTGTACAAAGATAACCAAGTTTAATAGGATAGCTTTGGGAAAATTACATGGTTCACCATATACTCACATTATTGTCTCTGAAATAATACAGCTGATCTCCTTTCAGTTCAAACCATCTTGATCTCAAGTTTCTGTATCTGCCACCTTGCTTACGCAGCCAGCCACAGTGTTCCTACCAACAACATATCAAAAATTTTCAGCAATTCCTCCAAGAACTGCATAATATAAGCCCTGTGATGAGTTGTTACCTTAAATGATCAATCAGAAAACAGACACACAGTTCATCTTATAGACCAGTTGTTTCCTTTGTTTTGCCAAACATTGCGCATGGTTTTGAAAATGCAGATAATGCCTACATGCCTCCCTTCCAATTTTCCTTTTCCAGACCCCCAACAGTTTTGCCATTCTGATCTTTCTTTGACCTTCTCTACTGACTGATTGCTGGCCACAGGCTCATACATTAAGAACAATTCACCTTACTTTGTTTATCACACCAAGACAAAACTTCTATCTGTTCAGTACTATTGTCTCCTCTTTGAGATGGAGAGGAGTTGCTGCATAAATTTTTTTCACTAAAGAGTATCAGGAGGAAGTAGCTTGCAACGATTCAAATTTCAGTCCATTTATCAACTACCAATTGATCATCACAACACTAATGGACAAAGTACAACCATTAAGAGCAGGGGTTTTAATGAAAGCTGGTTACTGGCAGTCTACCCCTGCCTGTAAGACTTCTAACCACTGTCTGTTTAGCATGCCTCTAAAACCTCCCAAGGGAAAAGAGGCCTTAAAGCCAATGTACCAGGCAAAGACACCTAACACACCATCAAAAGCCACATAGAAAAAGTTATTGAAACCCCTGATTAAGAGTTAATGCGCATTTCATCAATCTTTCGTTCAAAACAGTGAGTAAGGGATGTGAACAGTTGACCCTGCAGTTGAAAGTTATTCTGTTTTGATAATAACACGATGAAATGAAGTTAACTTTGGAGTTGGTTCACTTTTCTGAATGCGCCTACACTGTTTTCCAGGAGCACACATATTTCATATAGATTACTCCAAATGTTTTCTGACATTAATAAATTAAAGCTTAGGCTTCAAATGCAACTGAGTATTCGACACATTTCTCGAACAACGTCCTCGGTTTGATGCTCGACAAACGTCCCCTTTAAGGGTCAAGCGACGACTTCTACAGAACCAAAGCACGAATCGAAGAAAACATTGTACAGAATGATATAAACGAATAAATGAATAGACACAAGAGCTATGAGGAATGTATGATATCCTTACATCGGCTAGGACTTCTCAATTTCTGTCTAGATCTTTCCACGATCAATTTCACTTTAAAAGTTTAAAACAGTACGTTGGTAGAACTTACTATCCTTTGCTTATGACCTCTAGCGGGTGGTATGGGCTGCTTCTGCATACCGGCACCAAAACCTATGAACCAATACTTCAAACTACATATACAAGGCGATTGAAGAACCAAAGTGGAGCAGCCATGTTGAAAACGCCTCTATTCCTTATACTGAAGGCCTGGGAACTAACTATCAACAGACCAATCAAAACAGAGCTCCATATGGCGCGCTGAGAGAAAATCAAGAAATTCTCTGAAATCGTTTGAAGACGGAATCGTCGGGATAACTGCAGAGTGACCTGGGCAATAACTTTCGAGGATCGACTTCCTTATTAGCGTAGGAGAAGGAGGTTGCTTAGTTGCGAGGTACTCTGCAGTTGGTCATAGTAAATCTAAAAATCGAGAGATGAATAAAGGGGTAAGTTTCTAAAAAAAACTACAGTGCTGTGTCAGTTGCGGTATATCAAGATAATTTGGTTTTATCAACTAAGTTGATAATGTTAGTTGACGTTTCCACCGTAAACCCTTCGTCTGAGAAAATGATATTTACAAACCGATAGTTAATTTTCATGCCTAAACTTAAACAATTCGTCGACTGTAAGAGGAAAATAATGTTGGACATCTCTTGGTTATTTCCCCTTAAGTTTTGACTTATATTGATATAATATCTCTTGTAATAATGATTAAACGTTTGCAATTAATTATATAGGAAGGCTGCGAATGCAGCTATGAAAACTCATCTTTGTTAAGTCTTTTCAGTCGCCCGATGAAAAAGTTTGTTGCTGTGATTTTATTTGTCTGTCCTTGTGTTATTCAATGTTACTGTATTTCACTTTCACTGGTGGAAAACTTATCTGTTAGTCAAGCAATGGACGGTACTCTCTACCAATTTACTGGCGTAATGACCCACACAGGATGTTGGCAGAACACGAAAAAAATTTGTAAATCATGAACCAGCGACGAGTGGTTTATAAACTTGGCTCGTGTTCTCTCGACTTTGTGTGTTATCACTCTGGTAAACTGATAGAAACTGCGGTTTACTGCTTTTACAAAATAAACTTAAATGTTTATATTTTCTATAGGTGCAATAAACGATAGGTTTTTGATCTACCAGGGTGCTCGTATTATCTCAGCTTTTTTTTTCAATAAACACAGCTGCCTGTTTATCTGGCAAGTAAGCATGAATTTCTTTATGTACAATGAAAAGAAAATTTCGTTTACACTAAAACCTGGTGAAGTTCCCCTGTAGCTTTTTTCAATGTGAGGTCGTCTGCATCCACAGAATCAGAGCAGTCTAAAATATAAGCTCAGTACTTCTGACTCTGACGTTGCATTTTAAATTCCGATACAAAGAAGCAAAAAAAAGAGAGAGACAATCTTTTACCTTTTGATGCGTATTTTCAACAATGTGAGTGATGTCATTGAGAATGTGAAACATCAGGAGTCCCTGGGCCCTGGAAACATAACTTATGACCTATCAGGAACCCGAGAGCAAAGAGGAATAACGAAATTTTGTCGGTTGTACTACATCGAGTGTAAGTTAAATCGATTAGAAGACATGTGCTTCCTTCATAATTCGCCTTAGTTCTTCTGTTACAAGTTATCTCTAAACACTGCCAGAAGAAAATCAATGTCAAACCAAGATAGCTGGCTGTGAACGTCTAAAGTCAAATTTTTTCCGAAGTTAATCTATCAAAATTTGTCTCCCCATTGCATTGAAAAACTAAAAGAAAAAGATCGACTTCAAATAGAGCAAACTCTTGGCACTGAAGTGTCGCATGGTGAGAGCCTGTAGCAAATGATAATCTGACGAACTTCGCTACTTACCGAATTCTGGAGAACATTGAACCAACCGACCCCCATTCGTTCTAGTTCTGCGACAGTTTGCGTGTAACCTAAACTATCAAAAAGCAATGGAAAAATAAATGGGTGAAAGTAAAACGAGGGAGTCATTGTTGTATTTATAGATTCGAAACAAAAAAATACAATATGATAATTGAATTCATTTTCGTGAGCATAGGACAACAAGAGAAAAAATGATTGGTCTAGCTCCAAAACAAATGATGGTATGGTTTAGGGAGACTGCAGATACCTATATCTCGGTTTCCGGGTTTTTGTGTCAGTGCCAGAGATGGAATCATTCATGAGACGAAACAACCTGGGCAAAACTATCGACGGAAATCGATGCCATGTAATTAAATGACACAGAAAGATAGAAAAAAAAGTCGTTTTCATGTCATCTTGAAAATGACCGATTTCTTCAGGTTGTTCTTCAGCAATTCATTTGTTACTGCATATTTGATAATCTGTATCCTCAAACTTTAAAGCCCACAAAATAAAATTATATCAAAATTTTCTTACTGCAAGGTGATTCAAAGTAATTTCCAAAATCAGTCTTTGATATTGTATTAAGTTACTTACGGCTTTTGGTCCCCGTCCGGAGAATAGATTTGTGGTCTACTGTTTGTTTGTTTGTTCTTAAACTCATCGTTAGAATACTGGCGGTAAGTAAGACGTGGTGGGGAAACATGGAACAAACCAAATTGTCAAATTCTCGGCGATGATTTGTGAAAATGGTCGCAGTCACTACAGAAAATTTGAAAAAATGAGAGTAAAGGTCGCTTTGAAAGGACTTTTCAATGAAGTTAGAGGCAAATTATTCGCAACTGAGTTAATCATTATTGACAGAAGAAGTGGAGGCCTTTTAACGAAAAATCGAACACTAGTTTAAAACCCTGAGCAAATGTTCCTCTCATGTTATATTTTTTTCTTCTTCTCGTTTACTTCAGCCTTGAAATAATGAGGAGGAAATTGCTCATGACAACCTTATTACGCATCAAGTGTTCCCTGATCCCCGTAGTCCGATCTCAGTTCTTAAAGTAAGCCTTTGCGTGACACATACTCGGCTGGGGCACTGGAAAGCATACTTCCCAGACTTGAGTAATAGCGGACTGACCACCATGTCTCAGGTGCCCTCGAAGTCACGGAGTGACGGAAGCGAATTAGAAAACCAGGTTATTTTACGTGTTCCTCAGGTAAAATTAGTCGGTGAATATAGTTTAACCTCATAGCCATGATAAAGACAGGTTAAATCTTACCTTGTCAAAAATTGGGCAGGCCACCACGAAATTATTTTACTGAGCTTCCAATATGGACCTAAGTGGGATCAACTAGATGTATAGGGAGGGTCCTCCAGAAAGGTGTTTGCACAGGGAAAAAGCATCTTTATTACTCGTATTTACCATTAATCCTAACGAATAAGTAACCAGAATTTGTAGTTATTGAATTATTTGTGGAGTTTTCCTATCTTTTGTCAAATTTTAATGGACTCCTTGATTAGACTTAGGTTGAACCCTAGACTTCACTATGCATGCAGTTCTTTGCTAGAGAAAACAACGACTCATCTTGGGACCAAGGCTTTGTTTTTAAAGGGTTTGGGATTATACAAAAATCTTTCCAGCTCCTCTCTCTAATTAGAAACTTTAACCATGTAATGAGATAGGCCAAACATTTTTTGTTTAATCACTAGGCATATGCCTCTCCTCTGCGTCTTGCAATCCAAAACGGTACACTGAAGGATAGACTTTCAATTGAACTTCAAGGTCAGTTTACAGTAAATTATGTGACCGTTGTTGTAAGTTGTATTTACAAGTGACTGTTAGTTGCTTAGGATATTACTTAATAAAATTAAAGCAATTAACACAATTTACTGATACTCAGTAAATCACAGTATTAAGACTTCTTTTCCATATTTGAAAATTGATCTTTTTTTAACCCTTTAGCTCCTAAGATCTGATTTGTTAATCCTCTCCTTTAGTCGCTACATATTTCCTTGTAAATAAGTGACAAAAATTTGGTGTCAGATCAAAATAACAACTTCCACCTGATAGGTTTGATTATTCTCATTACCTGTTTGCTGAATGATGTATGGATATAGTAGGGAGAAGTTACACATCAATCACTTCTTGGAGTTGAAGGGTTGTGATGATTTATTGATTGATGAATTGAAAACACAAAAATGATACTCCTTGATTTTGATTGACAAGTTGAAATTTTATCAATTTATGTTCTATTTATTCTTGTTATTTATCAATTCACTGTCCTAAACTAGTGCTGGAATATAAATAGAAATCAATGTAATATACAGTTTGTTTTCATTTAAATATATTCAAAGCATTTATGATTTCCTAGATGAATTATATGGATAGAGACGGCTCTGTGTCCAGTGTTTTTAATAACTAACTATATTTGAGAGAGCCATGTTTGTTATGTTTCAAGTCAGTGAATGTCATAAGTTCAGTCTAATGAGGCATTGCTTATTTTTGATATTTCTACAGCTGACTTCAGGCATGCAACAGTGAGATTTGATGGGGCAGCCCTATCAGCTAAAGTAAGATTGTACCTTCTAATTTTATCTGATTATTGCTTAAGTTTTTATCTATTTTTGTTTTGTTTGTTGAAGATGCTGCAAAAATGAGTAAACGTCCAGATGTATATGCCAAAGCTTTCAGAAATCCCCAAACTTTCCAAATCTGATATGTTTTGGGACAAAAATTTCATTTTACTGGTAATGATATGGCAGTAAGTTGGGGACTGATTAGTCTCTGGAAGAGTGTTTTATAAAAAAAAAACATGACTTTGACTTTGTGTATGATCAAAACTTGGAGAATAACTTTGTATTGCCCTGATAGTAGTAGCCTTTTACTGCATCTGAAAATTGTTAATGTTCTCACATGCCTCTTTTTTTGATAGTTAGTAGATCTGCCATGTGTGATAGAATCCCACAAGACAGTGGACAATAGGAGCTTTTACAAGACAGCAGATATCTGTCAGGTACTAAGGTTGCAACTTATAAAAATCTCTGTGTTCATCAAGATTGTAAAAAAGAAAAGATGGTCACTTGACCTAAACTGTGTGGGTATGTCTGCATATAGTCAGGTTTCAACTACTCTGAATTTCACCAACCTGGAGTTTGTAAGCTCTGACCACCTCCTCTTAAGATCTTGTGTCAGATGTGTGGAAACCTGATGCGTTTGCATACGTGCTACCCTTTTTTAAAGTGATTGGGAGATGAATTTTAAAATGCTGATGTCTCAAAATAGGGCCATCTGCCATTCAGAATTATCACTTCCCAGTTGATAACTGATCAGCCAAGTTATATTTCATTTGTGTGTAGAACTGTAAGTGGTAACTTTTGGTTATATAAATTCTAATCTCTGAATACTTTTTGAGTGTTACAGAGTACATATTAAGTTCTGTAGATACCTGTAATTGTATATACACTAATATACATCCATATATAAGGCACTTTTCTTGTTATTTGCTTTTTAGATGTTAGTTTGCTGTGAGGATGATAACCAAACGGATGATGAAGATATTTCTCCTAAGAAGGAGTCCAAGAGATTTATTTGGAATCATGGAAGTATGTTCATTTATGATTATTTATTGATGACTGAGTTGCCTGAGCTTTCATGTGGAAGGACTCATAAAAGAACTGTTGTGGTAGATTGAATGACTGATGTTTGAATAACTTGAGCAACTTCAGTAATATCTCTGATGCTTTGCTGAAATTGTTAAACGCACTAACTTAAGTGAATCTTTTAATCCTTCAAGTTACTGGTCCACTGAAGAATGTACGCAAACGACGATTTCGAAAAACTGCTAAGAAAAAGGTCTGTTCTTGTGGTAGTAAGACACATTAAAATTGATAATGGACTAGTAAATAATTAATATAGTATGAACTACCCATTTCAATAATCTCAGCGTATTGTTTTGTTGAGTGCAATAAAGCATGCATCACCATATCATGCAAACATGGGTATGAAGGGGCTGATGGGAGGCTGATGAGAGGTCAAAGGTGTGGAATAGTTTTTTAACAGTTTTTAGCATGCTCATTGCTGTGTTTCCTACTGCTTAGTTTCACAGAAAATATCAGCGTATGACAATATGTGATACTCAGTAATACTAGATTCTGTGTACAACATATGAGCTTAAGGCCTCTATAAAATAATTATTTTGAAAACTGCCTAGCACTTTAAATTTGTGACTCTTTCCCTGCAATGTTAAATTAATTATTTTTTTGTAACATGTAGGGGTTATGCATTAAGCTTTAAACCAATGAATTTTGTTTTCAATAGATTGTGGAGTCACCAGAAGTTGAAAAGGAGGTCAAGCGTTTGTTGAGGACTGATTTGAGTGCCTCTCATGTGAATATCCTTTCCATCAAATTAACTTATCCTGTGGATTTACTTTAAATTACCAAGCAGATTTAAGACTATGATATTCATGAACAGTCTCCAAGAGGAAAAGATGATCAAATTTTATGTCTGCCAGAGATTTATCCACCCAGTATTTTTCCAATATGTGGATCCCTAGGCATGGGTGTTTCAAGGACTCTGTAGCTACTTTATTAGCCAACACAGTTCCCCATGTCTTGTGCCTTATGATTTTTGTGGGGGGCTTGGAAAAGTTTCTCACCAGTATTCAAGGTTATCTAATGGGGTCATCTATAAATACAACAGTTACTGGCGGTATGGTAACAAAGAAGGCTTTTCTGTATTTTATTTACAATTGTAGAATATTGTTTCTTGACTTTCTGTATGTTTTGAGGTCTTACAAGATGAAGAGAAACAAGATGAAAGGTAAGTGCTACATTATCACATACAAGAACACATGTTTTGCATAGATATAATTGTTAAATTATGAAATATTTCAGATGTTGTAACCCCCCCACTCCATGGAGTGAGCAGAAGGAAACTGCTTTCTTAAGTGTGTGATATAACAGAGCAATTTAACCATAATCAAATTTGTTAGTTTAGTGTGCTGTAAGTACCATATCTTTTTCAGGGAGGTATTTTTCTTGCTGGTACTAAAGTTTAATGTTGATTGAATTGTATTGGTGTAGTCTTGTATCAGATGCTGAATTACTGAACACCTCAATGCCTTCACCTCTATCTTTAACACAAACTGAGGAGCAAGATGGAGGTAGTGAAGACGAGGACAGGAATGAACTGTTTGCCATTCTCCAAGAAGCAAGTAGTGATGAAGAGCCAGAAGGTGATGAGGATGCTGCTGATACACAGGAAGATGATGCAGATGATTTAAATGTTAATGTAGACATTGAAGATGATACAAATGAATTAAATGGTAAGTCTACTTTTGCCAAACAGCAAAATCAAATCAATCAACAAAATGGAAACATGTTGTGGTTTCCTTGTGAGGCTGTTCATTTGAGAAACAAGTAGTTAATTTACATATTAACTATATATCTATAGTTAATTTTAAGTGGATTTCTTTGGCCACTTTGTGGAAGGGTCTTTAATTTGTAACTTCCTGGTTATATTTGTCTCTCTGATATACCAGTATTCCCAGTTTTAATGTCATACTTGGCCCACTTCCTTGTTTTTAATCTTTGGTTGCAACATTAGACATCACTGTTGTTCAGATGGTAAATCCCAGTGATAACTGTTAAAAACTTGTTAATAAAGCAGGAAGGTGGTTTGAAAGCTGCCCTTGAACCATGTACTTTGAAGCTTGTTTTTTCTTTTTATCTAATTTGCAGTAGGTAAAGACAATTCTAAGTCTGAGATACATTCTGCAAGAGAGAAGCTTAATGAGATCAGGGCAACTATAACAGAGCAGGAAACTAGGGTGAAAGAAGCCTCTAACTTATTTCTCAAGGTACCATGTCAGGACTCTGTTCTTGGCAGTCTTTGTCATATAATGTCATATAATTAGGAACCTTGTAGTGAAGATTTAATTTTTCATTTAGTTTCCTGTATCTCAGTGTAATGGGTAAACCCTTCATTTATGAAAAAAAGGCTTTTTTTTGGACCTGAAACTCATTGACTAGTTTCTTGATGAGCTCAAATAGGCTTAATTTGGCTGGCCCAGCTAACTAGGGTTGAGATGGAATGAACCAGAATGAAGAATGCAAAGAAATGTAATTGTAAAATGGGTAGATCCTTCCACTTCATTGTGTAGATTTTCCATTCTCATTTATATTTTCTTGTGAACTTTTGCAACAGTAACTGGCCAATTGGATGGATAATCACAGCCACAAAAAGATGTAGAAAGAGGAATAAAGGTTAAAAACACAGAGAAGTCAATAGAGGGATAAGAAAAACATCAAAGAGGGGATGGGTGTAGCAAATGGATCGAATTAGTTTGTTCATTCCGTGAAGGTTCATATGACCTTAATTTTTTCTTTGTATAGCTACGATTTGAGAAAGTTCTTGAAGAACTCAAGTCAAAGGAAAAGGATCAAGAGCAGGAGGTAATGACTACTCTCTTTTTTCATTGTTGTTAGCTATTTGAACTTTTTTTTGCCAATATATTTTGATTTTTCTTTATTGTTTCTTCCTGGACAGCTTCTTAGATTGGAGAGCCAAGTTTAGGATTTTGGTCAATGTCAGGCTATAAAGGAGTTAGATTTTTATGTCATCTTTGTGAAGTCTACAGTATACAGTCCATAACAACCTTGTCAACTACACTTTATGAATCCAAAGGACCTCTCACTGGTGGGGATTTATTATGGAAAATGACTGAATGATGTACAGTAACTTGGAAAAGGATACAGGAGCAGTTCAAGTAGACAATCTAAGCCAAAACATCCTCTCTGATAATGGTGGCCCATCAGCTTCATTTGCATGACACTCACTTATCATTAGATTTCTTACTATTTATTCAATGTGGATTAAGCCTTTCAGTTCCCAGCTCCCAAGTAAGCAATGGTTTTGTCCTGAAAGTCTTTAGTGACTGTTTGGTAGGTTTTCTGCGAGATGTACTGTCCAGAAAAACAGCATTTCCTTTACCATCAGGTGTGATTAATAGAATAGATGGATGTGTTGCCTGCTTTCAGAGACTCTTTTCCTTCTTGATCAAAAATTATCCTGTTTGAGCTCAAACTGAAAAGGGAATATGCTAATGAATACCAGGCTCTAAATTAAAGGCTATCAAATCAATAAAAGCAATGATACATCCTTTAAAGAGTATCTCTGTGTTCCTTAGACAAAAACTTTATACTTAAAATTAAAAACTGAATTACGTGACTTCAGAAGGGTTCTTGCATTTTAGGAGTTGCTTGTTGAATATTGTGTTAACCCTTTAACTCCCAGAAGTGATTCACATGTAACTTCTCCCGACAATATCCACCCACTATCAAGCAAACAGGTCACGAGAGTTCTCACATATATCAGGTAAAAGTTATCTTGATCTGAGTTAAAGGGTTAATGCCAATACGTGTTGTTTTCCAAAGATTTCATGTTTATTCACACTAAAGCTTTTTAAGGATGTGAAATACATCTTGACCTGTTTTGTCCACTACATTGCCAACTGGTCCAATCTTGTCTATTTTTTGAAATGAACTTTCACATATACGCCTGGTTAGCTCAGTTGGTAGAGCGCCAGTCTGCTGTGCGGGAGGTCGAGGGTTCGAGCCCCAGACCGGACCAACACTCAGGGTCTTAAAATAACTGAGGAGAATGTGCTGCCTTTGTAATTGTACCAGCAAATGGTTAGACATTCAAGTCTTCTCGGATAAGGACTATAAACCGTAGGCCCTGTCTCCTACATCTTCAGTGTTACATGGTCAGGAGGGGACGTTAAAGAACCCACACACTTGTCGAAAAGAGTAGGGGGCGTAGTTCCCGGTGTGGTGGTCTATCTGTTGTTTCATTGTACATTTCATGCATAGGCTGGGTGGGTGAGTGAGATCAAATATGGACTGATAGCGGCAGCCAGAGGCGCCTTTACAAGCTGACGTTTGATCTCACTCAATTAGAATTGTAAACCGCCTTGAGACAGTATGTGATATGTGCGGTATATAAATACACATTCATTCATTCATATACTGGTGTCCACCACTCATCTACAACAAGTATTTCTCTTTTCCTTCTTTTTCAACTAACTTGTCACTATTCCAATTAATCCATGTACTGTTTCACAAGAGCTTACGAATTTAATTACTAAGAATGACACTTTTTTTGAACACACTCATTAATTGTGGTTTTAATAAGAATAACAAAAAGATGACTATGTTAAAAGCTTCATCTATGGAAGTAGCTCTTCCAAATTGGGCTAAAATACACATTTCTTCTGAAATACCCTCAAATATATATTGTGCCAATCATTTTAATAGCAGACCCTCTTTTATAAACATAAATTCTAACACTCTTATAAAAATTAATTACAAGGTCAAAATACTTTTTTGGTGTAACACATTTGTTTGTATTTTGATTCGCAACAACGAGTAGAAATACTCAGCGATACAACACACCAAAACGTCTAATAAGTTGTTTATTAACTTCTTTATATTATTTTTATGGATTTCTTATCAAACAAGTCTTTTTGCAGTGCTAAATAACCAAATGCAAAAATAACCGAACAATATCCATTGGCGTGTTATTCGTACTGTACTCAATTCAGTTGGATAACAAAAGTAAGGGCTCGTGTAATTATATCGATCCTGTACATTGATTTCCCAAAACAGCGTGAAAAGTTAGCATTCGTTTAAAAGACAAGCCCTTCGCTTTGTTGAAGAAGTACTTAGTATAATATAAATGAAAGCAATACTGCTGTAATTTGTTTTAATCTGCCTCATAAACCCGCTTCTCTTTGGAAACAATACTTAGTGAAACCCACGTGAGAATATCCAGGTAGACCAAACGCCGGGGATCATGTTGCGCAATTGTCCGTTCCCGCTGTCTTTGTCCAAGAAATTGTGGTAAATCAATGTTATTTTGTTATGCTTGCCCTCTCTAACTCTGCAGATGTGAATGCTAATGGTAACAGCTCTGAAATATTGATTTTCTTATAAGATAAATCCGACTTCACAAGATACACGTCACAACTTGATCCGAACTCAGAAATAAATTGTCTGCACGCTCCACAAGGAGCGATAAACTCTTCCATATCAGTACTTACGGCAACCGCTGGGAATTTTTTAAACCCCATACTAACAGCTTTGACCAGAGCAGTTCTCTCTGCACAGATCGACAAACCATAACTTGCATTTTCCACATTACAGCCATCTATGATTTCTCCTGTGTCGGTCAACAAGGCTGCACCAACACGAAACTTACTATACGGCGAATGAGAATATTCCTTTGCTTTTATGCTACGTTGTAGCAAAGACAACAGTATGGAGTCCTGATGGGTGTTTGAGGAATCTTGACCGTTTTCTGACATGCCTCTTAAATCCCCCTACTAGTTTGTCATTAACAATCGTTCAGCACCTGATTCTTGTGTGTGTTAATGGAAAGACCATTTAAGTCTGTTTACTTCCATTCTGACACGTGGGATGCGGTTGACTGACCACTTAGAATACTGTGGTAACCAATCCTTCGCAAACAATTGCAAAATGGCCTTTTGGTCTGAAGCTATTCTAAGCCTTGTTCATAAACTGAATAACTTCTCTCGCCCAGGTAGGTCGTTATACAACCGCAAGTTCCATATTTATAGTGCTACACGGGAAGTGAATTTATTCGTGCCTTTCTTTTTGAGATTAATCTGTGAAAATCAATTATGAATAAATTTAATTAGGTTTGAACTAAACAGCAAATGCAATTAATTTGGACCACTTGCGTCGACCTTCTCTGTTTCCCACCAGAGGGCAAATCAAAAATAACATGAAGATATGTCACTTTTTGTGGTGCAACAAAAGTGTTAGAAAACTGTGTGGTAAAAAATTGTTCTTTCATTACTTTACTCACAAGTCCAGAGATGAATTAGATCTCTAGAATGCGATAGGACAATTTTTCAGGAAAGGGTTGAAAACTTAAAATTCAGTTTCATGCACTAGAAGAAAAGTGACAACAATATTTTTTAATTGTGGTTGCTGTTTTTCCTGCTGCATTAGTTAATTTATTGTTTGCAACATGCATCTGAGCATGTTTTTAACTACTGACCCCATGCGTCTCTCGGCATGAAAGTTTTCCCTGCTGCTCACATGTGGCTTCATGGCTCAGTTGGTAGTAGCACCCATGTATTGTCTGAGAGACACAGGCTCAAATATGGCATCATGGCTCCGTTGTAGGTAGCTCAGTTGTAGTAGTAGCACCCTACTGCAAGGCATAGGCTCAAATCCTGTGAAAGCCAGGTGTCTTTTAACCCTTTAGCCCCCAAAAGTGACCAGCATCCTGTTTCTCCACACAATATCATCCCTACATCAAACAGTAAGGTCATGCAAATAAAGGAAGTGATTACCAACTAAGGAAAGCTTTTGATTGTTCAGTAAATTCTTCTGTCAGCACCCTAGGAACTGTATCAAGAACAATATGGAGAATATGCATATTGCTGCTAGGGTTTGAAGGGTTAAGAGTAACTTCAGGCACCATTTGGTCCTTAACATTACTTTAAACCACAATTTTAGATACGATACATTTTGATATATTTTAACACAAAAATGTCCTGAATATTCATCATTGATATCTCACTTGTATGTTTTTCATAGGTTCCTGTAAGTCACTTTGCAAACCATTCCTTGTTGACAATGTCCAAGTGGGTTATATTTCACCAAAAGTTGCCAGTTATTTAAAGTCTTATGGTGACATATTTGTGATGGTTCCAGGAACCAGTGGTGAAATTAGTCATGTTACTTTGGCTCCAGAACTTAAGACTTTTACGGAACGAAGTCAAAAGGTTGCTGAGGTTATGAACAGTCTGAGATTAAAAGATGTGTTCAGCACTTTAAGAGGGTGGAGAAATGAGGCAAGTGCAATTTGTTTTAAGCTTTATTTTAGATTCATAGATAGTTAATTTAAGAACACAATGGAGCTTGATGGTGATTACCATCAAGGTTAAGGTTTTTTTTTTTCCTGTCAGTTGAAGCCAAGGACTGAGAAAGAGTCACAAACCAGATAGTTATTACCATCATGTGTTCATTGATTCTGATAGGTTTTTTTTCTTTAAGAATAACTGAGACACTACACATACTCTTATATTGTTGGTGTGTTGAGATGAGAGTATATGAACAAAGCCATATTTTAGATTTAGGCATGTTTCGTGGAAATATTTGACAAAAGCAACAACCATCTAAACACTCCAGGGGCTAGGCAAAGTATTGACAGCTATGCAAATCTTCAACAGCATCTCAGGTTTGCATAACTGTTTTACATTCTTGTAATCACCTTGTGTATGGATGAGGTTTAATATTTAGAAAAAACAAATTAAAGTTCCTTTTTTGTAAATAATGTGTGCTTGAAAACTATGTTTGTAGGTGTTTGTCTCTTATTAAATCAAAATTACATACAGTAAATATTATTATTAATATTATTTGATATAAAGATGTACCCTGTAATGGCTTCCTTTGATACCAAACCAAGCTTTATGATGGAGAGGTCAGCAACTTGTAAGTATTGAGTCCTGTCTCACATACAAGTTGACTGTTGATAATTCTATAACGTGTATTTGTTGTAATTTTTTTATGAACTGTAATTACTGTTAATATTTTTGTGGTTGGATGTGCATTGTTTAGAAATATTCTTTGGTTCTTTGGTTCTTTGGAAATTTCCTAGGCAGGAATGTCATAGGGAGTGGAGTCCGTGTTTATTGGTATGGGTGTTTCCAGTGCAGTGAAACCTGTATGGAACAAATCCTATATCATAGCAAACACCCTGTATAAGAGAGACAGTTGCCCAAGTTCCAATGAGAGTTTTCATCCACCTTAAATTAATCAGTAATCAGAAGACACTTCTATCAATAAGACCAGTATTAAGCAGACCAGTATTAAGCGGTTAGTTGTTCAAGTCCTGAAATTTTTTCCCTTTAATGAATTACTGTGAGATTTGCTTTTATTGAGAGGTTGTGGTCATGACACTTCAAGGACATAAATACTGCCTCAGTTTACATGCTTCCCTTTCATGAATTCAATGGTTGCTTTAAAAAACTTACTCAACTACATTTCCATTAGCTTAGGAACATGCCCAATTACATAAAATTTGTCACTTAAGTTGTTCAGGTGAGATGTTAATCTTGTAACTGTTGTTACCATTCATCATTAGATAAGAGTACAAAATAATTTTGTTTACATGTGAAATTTTGAATCTCACAAAAGCCTGGATATATTATGTCAAATAAACTTGAGAGGACTCGAGGCTACTTTCTAGACAATTAGAATGGGTGAATGGTCTTTGAACAAATCTGACATTGATTTCCCTGGGGAAAAAACCTTGATGACTATACTCAGTAAAACCAGTACTACTTAGGGTATTTCAACAAGTTCAAAGGTGTGCTTTAAAGATTTCCTCTCACAATTTCCACATGTTTAAGGAGTTACCTCACTTGAAATTTTCAAAAAAAGTGGTCAGTAATCTTAATTTTTGATTGATGTTTTGCCTTTATCTTGGGAATGGACCTTATTAGGCCTCAACCCTTTAACATTTTGACAAAGCTTGAGAGCAGTGCATTGAACTGAAATGTGTTGATTGATAGGTGTGTTTCTATGAGGATATTAAGCGTTTGGGAAGATTACTTCTTCTGATATCTAATACTGAAAAAAAAAATAAAAAGGACAGCCTACTTTTAAAAAAGGCCAGTATTTATCCTTAATTTTCATTTTTTGCCATTATGCCAAACATTTTAAAGAAAAAACGTTCAAGTGCTTTTTGATGGCACCCTCTAAATATGTAAATAAAATTTGGAAACTACCGTTGTACATCAAGGCTCCTATAATTTTTATCATTTGATCATTGCAGTCCTAGAGTCAGTATATTATGATGTGAGACAAGTCATTCAGCTTACACGACATATATTATGATTTGACCGCTGTTTTGTAACCCTGTGTGTTCGTACATCGGATCGTCCGTCGAGGAATGCTTTTGTCCTTTGAAGAAGGTCACTGATGTGCTCGCCTTGTCGACCTTGTCTTTTGCCGCTTGAACTACTACATCAATTGAATCCTTCACATTGTCTGTTTCTCGCTTGAGCGAAAAGTCATCTTCCGTGACTCCCATTGATATCCTCTGATGAAAGAATTCACTGTAACCAACATTTTGACCTCAGCTGCTCTATCTTACTCGTTCCTGGTTTTCGTACAAGATAGCTACACAAGGGAAACGGAAGCGTTAACTTCATACTGCACCAATTAAATTAAACAATGAAGTTTATGGTTGACCTAATTTAGCCGACGTTTTAGCGTCTCTCAGTTAGAAATTAAAATCGCGATCGATCATAAGGAACGTCTAATTCAGTTTTTTTTTTCTTTGCACATCAATACGGTCATGCCGCTTTGCTGGATTTGTAAAGCAAAGACAAATTATCACTGTTTAAGCTGCCAAGCGTATGTCTGTAACAGGGCAGAATGCTCTGTTTTGGCGCCTGAAGAAACGCTGAACTGGAAGGCTGGCTTTAGTGTAGCCTTTTGTTTGACATGTTCACATAACACCGCCGACGAAAGTGTCGAGGAAGAAATCAACCAAACAGAAGTCTCACTCACAAGAAAAGAAGAAGATGTAGACGCTAAGTCAAGTACATCTCAAATGAAAAGTCAAGGTGGCACCAAAGAAAAAGTCCAGGAGAAGCGGAAATGCTTGAACTTACAGCAGAGAGTTGAGATGATAGTGTATGCAAAAGATCATCCAAAAGAGGGATACCGTAAAATTGCTGAAAAATTTGGCATTGGGAGAACACAAGCACATAAAATCTTAAAACAAAGAAATGAAATACTAGCATTATATGAAAGAAATTCTCGGCCAAATCAGCAAAAGAGGGTCCGTTCTGCGAGGTACTCAAAAGTCAATGAAGTACTACTGCAATGGTATGTCATCTGCAGAAACTTAAATATTGCTGTTTCAGGAACAATGCTTCAAGAGGAAGCTTTGTTGATTGCAGAAAAATTGGGCATTAGTGGCTTTGCTGCATCTAATGGGTGGCTAGAGTCATTCAAGAAACAGCACAATATTCACAATATGATCAAAGCAGGCGAGAATGGAGACCTTTGTGAGGCGACTATTGAAAGCTGGAATGAACAGGTCAGACAGTTCATCAGAGGATGGAAGCCAGAGGATGTGTGGAATATGGATGAGACAGGGAGCTTTTGGAGAGGATTACCTGAACCCAGCCTAACTGAAAGGGGGAAACGATGTAGTGGTGGAAAGCAAGCCAATGAGAGAACTACATGGGCATTTTTTGTTAATGCTGCTGGAGGAAAGGAAGACCCAATTGTGATTGGTAGATATTTGAAGCCACATTGTTTTAAGAATTTAAATGATTCTAAAAGACCTTATCAATGCTGCTATTTTGCAAACTCAAAAGCATGGATGACAAAAGAAATAATGGCTGATGTCTTGTCCCAACTTAATGAAACCTTGATTCGAAAGAAGAGAACTATCTTACTGTTCTTGGACAGTGCTCCATGCCACTCCCCTATCGTGGCTGAGAAGTTTTCGAACATTGGCATTAATTTCCTGCCTAGTAACACAACATCAAAAACTCAGCCCCTTGAGGCGGGTATAATTGCAAACTGGAAAGTGAAGTACAAAAAGCGGTTGCTTCGCTATGTGTGCTCCAAGGTGAGTCAAGGCGAAAGCACCAGCGAGATCGTCAAGTCCATAGATATCTCTATGGCCATCCAGTGGGGACGACAAGCTTGGGATGAGGTGTCTCCTGAAACAATCCAAAGATGTTTCAAGAAGACAAGGCTCTACCCAGAAGAACTCATGGAGGAAGATGATCCTTTTGAAGGAGAAGATGAGCTGCAGCAGCTTCAAGAACTAATCAACAGGATCAGCTCTTGTGATGCTGGAGCATTTATCTCGGCAGAGGATCAACTCGAAGTATGCCTTGGTATCATTGAAAGCTCTGATCCAAACTGGAGGAAGTCATTACGTGATCAGCTGCTTAATCAGAAGAAGGAAGAAAGTAGGGAGGTTGCAAATAGCTTAGCAGATGAGAGAGCCCCTAAAATTGATGAAAGGTCTTCTGGGGGGAATGAAGAATGTGACCCTGAGTTGAAACAACCAGCTATTAGGACAATATCAGAGGCAGAGAAAGTGGCAGAGCAACTGACAGACTTTGCCCATTTTAATGGCCACCGGGAACTTTCTTTGGCATTAAGCCAAGTAAACCATTTGATCCATGAAATCAAACTGCAGAAACCAAAAAGCTAACCACTAATTTCAAATTACCTTTCTTGTTAGATAATAGCAAACTTAAACAGAGGTGTTTTTGAGATGTGAATGGCAACTAGCAGAATAATAAGACTACTTCATATACACTTTGATGCCATAGTATCAACCACAGGGTCATCATCCATTTTTTTTTTCAAAGTTATTGTACTTTGGCAGGAAAATCTGTAATTTATCAGAGTGGAGAAATCATACAAAACCTACTTTTAATCTACCGTACTTAAGTTTATCTTTCACAAAAAGTATGCAATTGAGTTGTTTGTTGCTTGTGAGACTAAGAGTTAAAACAAGTTTCCTAAGAAGAAAACCATTTAGCTTTAAGTTAGTAACAAATTTTGTTTTGTAGTGCTGGATGTAAGATCTAGCTATTAGAAAACAAAAGGCAAGTTGACATGTACATTTGGATGGATTTGATCTTAGTCCTTCTGCCACAGTCTATTTTAAAACAGTGTTATGAGGTACAATTTGATGATGTTTTAGCAGAAGTAATAGTCTTTCCCGAAAACATCTAGTCAAGAGCAGTACCAAAAGAAGTGGAAGAAGCTCTCAAGATCCTCATTATAGAAAGGGCATTAATTGATAGCTCTCCTTTACTATTTTTCTAGTTTGGAAGTCATTTGTTGGGATGTGTCAATGCAAAAATTTAAAGTGGAATTCTCAAAGTTTTGTGTTCTATGTACAATTATATACTTTAGGCTTACTAATAGACCATACTCCAATTTACACAGTTTGGTCTGATTCTACAGTCATTGTATATCTATCCTTTTCAGACTTCATTAATATTGTTGCTTACATAATTGTTGTTGATGTTTGTGTTAAAATTTCTACCACATGAATTCCATAAATTTTGTGTGAAAGGCATAATGTCTTGTAGAGCAAGAAAGTTTTTATCACCATCATTGAGGTGTTGTACTTTACTAATACTATAGTTGTACTGTACTTTGAATAAAATAGTTGATTGTCAATTTTTCCAAGTGAGTTGTGCTGAATGCTTTGCACCAGAAATTGGCTTTTGGAGGTTATGTGTCCATAAAATTAGTTTCTGACCTAAAAGGAGAATTTCTTTATTAAAATTTTCAGGGTTGTCAAAGATTTTTTCACTGTTTTTGATGTAAAGATTACATCAGATCTTGGCTTTTAAGGCTTTGATAAAAGATTAAATGTATATAATTTTTAAACCACCTCCTGCATAGTCATTCATCATTGCACTTTGTTTGTTGTTGTTGTCTTTTCTATTCCACTCAAAAATTATAGAATAACGTCAGTGGTTCCTTCATGAATTATTTCCTTATTTGATTGTAGGGGGTTAAAATGTAAGCAGGTTGAGAGGCAAAAGGCATTTTAGAGCCATGATTTTACTCAAGAGAATTATTCTGCAATATTTCCTGTTGTTTTGGAAATTTTGGACTTTTTCTATTTTTTCTTTAGTGTAGATTAACAGAATGGTTACCAATTAGCTTTGTGATCTGTTGATAGCCAAATGCCTAAGGTTCCAATGCTGCATTTTTTTGCTGTCTCCATCTCTTTCTGGAAGGATATTTTTGTCCTTCCCACTGTTGATACCTTTCCAAAGAGTTTCTGTTTTCTTGCTGTTTGAGTTCAGAAGCTTTGCCAAAGTTGTCAATTAAATTGAGAGCAGCTGTTAGGGAATTCTCTGATCAGTCTGATATTAAAGTCATATCCTACGACAAAGATGCCTTTAATATTCTCATTGTCTCTATTTTTTCTCTTATTTTTTGCAAGAACTTTGATCGCCATAAAGAAAAGATAAGGAGACAGTGGCAGCCTTGTTTTACCCCTCTTTTGATTCTGTATAAGTTGCTTGCCCAACTGTTGTTCATGATACAGCTTTCTATATTATTCTCTGTAGAAACATTTTATCCAATTCACTACTGACTGGAAAGAGTCCCACAAGTCTCTTCCTAATACAAGCATCATTGCATCTTGTTATTTTGGTATCTTTTGTGGTATTGTATTTCAGGTTTGCTTGGAACTGTGCAGTATGGTGTTCATGTAAATGGATATTTCGTTGATGAAAATGGGAAAATGTTAATGTGGATAGCAAGAAGAAGTTCTACAAAACAAACCTGGCCTGGCAAACTTGATCAGATTGTAAGTGTCTCTAACCAGGGAAAAAAGTACTATTCACAGGATATTTAGTTCTGAGCTATTTCCTATTAGGATAAGTTGAAGTAGTTCAAGCCAAGTCAGCTTAATAATGACAGACCATCAGCAGTTGACTTAACATGCTGACTTACTCATTATTACATTCTAGATTTATGACATCTAATCGTTTTTTTTTTAAGTGAATCAATGGAGACATGTGAGGTGTGATAAAGCTGTTTGCTCTTTCAGCAAATAACTCATAATAAACCAGCAGTAAGCTGTAGCTTATTATTTTCTAGTGATCATGAGTATTGCCTTTTTTGTCAGCAGAGTTATTGTAACTAGCGGTAATTGTGAAGAAGAGCTCCCCAAAAAACCTGTTGGCCGACTGTCGGTCAACTGTCGGCTGACAGTCGGCCAACAGTTGGTCGTCTGTCGGCTGACAGTTGGCCGACAGACGGCCGACAGGTTTTGCCCGAAATATAGGCCACCTGTCGGCCGACTATTGGTAATGTGTCGGTAACCTGTCGGTAGCTTGTTGGTAAAACGTTAACACAAACCTTAATGTTTTCTCTTGGTTTTCGCTTGATACAACATCCAACATGTGTAATACATTGGTTAGCTGTCGATAACCTGTCGGTAAAGTGTCAGGCAACAGTTGACCGACAGTCGGCCAACAGGTTTTTTGGGGAGCTCTTCTTCACAATTACTGTTACTAGCACTGAATTTTTATCTAAGATATAATCAGGTCTTGCACTGAAAAATGTTTGTTATAAGAGTGTTAATCACTGAAAGTATAATTTATAAAAATTAGCGTTTTAGTAATATCTTCTCACCATTATGTAATGGCCTTGTCTCACTGTACTTGTTTGGTCTTGTCACATTCTTGTCTTAAAAGACAATTAATTGACAAATAATAATTGATCATTCATAATGCAATCCACAATCTGGTTTGTTTTTGAAATAAAGCATACAAGGGCATGCTGACAGGACCAAAGAGGTTTAGTGGCAAGCTCCTGGTAAGCTCTCTCACTGATATTTCTTCTCTGTTTTCTTATCACTCTGAAAGATGTTGCTTGATTGCTGATTAATAGTCAAAGTTTTCTCTTAACTGTATGAAAAAACATTGATTTTGTTCTGTATTATGGTTACTTTCTCCTGTGAGGGTTTTTACAACAAACTTTTATTGTTTTCTCTGCCAGGTAATAATGTTGATGCCATATTGATATTTTTTTGTAGTCATCAGCTCTGTGCTGAGATACCAAATTGCAAAATTCACACTGGGAAATCTCAGTGTAATAAGCAAATCTTTATTCTCATTTCAGAATTTGTTCAATTGTTTAGTTTATCAACTAGATTTTGAAATGTTCCTTTACCTTTTAATTAATATTTGTAAGCTTACATGGTCTTTCTGTGTATGGTTAGGTGGCAGGAGGTATAACCTGTGGTGAAGGAATTCAGGAGACACTGATAAGGGAATGTGCTGAAGAAGCATCGATACCAGAAGAACTTTCAAAAGCAGCTTCCTCAGCTGGTTGTGTCAGGTAAATAAAGTTGTTTTAAAATTCCCTTTTTAGTGATGTATACCATCATGTGTTGAGTGTAATTTCCAGTAGAATGAGTAGGGAATGAAAACTTTCCATAATTTGAGTGAATGTCAACAATCATGATGTCACACCATCAAAACACTTCTGAATCAGTGTCTTTTTAACTTAAATGTTCTTTCTTAACATTTCTTTATTTTGCCTTTGTTGATCATTTAGACAAAGGAGAAAAGATATTTACTGAGTAACTGAAAGATATTGTCAGTAGGTTGTGATAGTTTAATTTAATTTTTTTTTACCAGCTACTTCTTTGAAGATGAGAGAGGATTGTTTCCTGAAGTCCAGTTTGTTTGTGATTTGAAACTCCCTCGTGACTTTCAACCAATCAACAGTGATGGGGAAGTTAGTGAATTTTATTGCTGGCCTATGGAAAAGGTACCTGCAGCCTGTATTTATTAGTTTAGTTTACTTCTTCCTTAACGTGGTGGGTATTGCATCAGGGAAGTTACTCCTAATGTGTCATAAAGGAAGTTAAGTTAACAAGTGTTAGTTTTAGGTATATTCTGACCAATTTTATTTCTTGCATTCAATTGCAAAGTTCTTTGTTAAACTGCTAGGGAATTTTGTGAATAAATAAAAAAAACTAGAGGCTTCAATGGTATGTTTTCCCTGGAATGTTTAAATAGTCATAGAAGTGTGAAGAGAATTTTGAACAGAATATTCCTTAAGTTTACATTGTTTTGTCCTTTTGAGTAAAAAGTTTGATTTTTCTTTTACAGGTGAAGGAAAAAATAGCAACAGATGAATTTAAGCCTAACTGCGCTCTTGTAGTTCTTGACTTTATGGTCCGTCACGGCTTTGTTACACCAGACTGTGGTGAGCTTATATTCACAATGATTATTGAATAAATTGTCAGTTTGTGTTTCTTATTTGATTTTCAAGTGAAAGATTGAGGCTAACCTCAATAAACAGGTCATTTGGATTCATGAAATGTCTACAAAGTTTACAATAAACAGATGTCTAAGGGTTAAAAGGGTTATTGAGTTTCAGTTTGAATATCTCAAAAAGAAAAACAAAAAAAAAGGAAAGTTTGCAAGTCTTTCATCATCTATTTGAATTTCGTTTCTCTTCTTTATCTCTCTCATTCCTTTTTCACTCATCCTCATTTCTTTGTCCTCTGTATCCAGACTTTGGTTTTCAGCTTCCAGACATAAGGCCCATTTTCTGTATCACAACAACTGATCATTTGAGAGTGGCTCTTTTATCTCCTGTCAATACTTTGCTTGGTTTCTTATGTGATTCCATGCACTGTTGCTCTTTTTTTGGTATAATCTCAGACAAGCAGTATGTTTAAAATTATTTGAAGTGAATATTTGTTTGGGTTAAATAAGTTTTAAAATGTTATATCATGGTAAATAATGCACCAAGTCATTATTATCTTGTTTTATTATTGCAGAACCTCATTTTGTTGACTTTGTTGTTGGATCTCACAGCAGTCTCCTCTAACAGGCAAAAAATGAAGGAACATGTAAAAGGGAACCATATTTTTAATGAAGGCACCCCCAAGTGTACATACACAAGGGAAATAGGAGAAATGGCAAGGAAAGTAACACTGGAGTCTTTTTCCTAATATAACAATCCGTGGACAATCTCAGTATATACTTGACTGTATTTTATGAAAGAAAGTTGACTTCAGTCCTCACTCTTCAGTACAGTGATTTCAAAAGTGTGCCACAAGAGCTCTTTTGTACTGAGTTTGCAACAAGCAATCAGTTTAGCCAGAGGTGATCATGTTTTGGTGTTCAATAAAGGAATTGTAACTCTTAGAACAAATTTCCAGAGTTGCTTTTGTTTCATAACAAAGTTATTAAATATAAGTATATATTAAATATAAGTACAAGAAGTAGCCATTTCTTGTACAGGACCATGAGGTCCTCAATCCTTCCCAGCCCATAAGGCACCTAGAATGTCTTGGTCAGTGCTATACTCAAAAGCCAGTTACTATTACCCTTAACAATAACTCTTTTAAATGTAACTGGGGTTTACTTGAGATATTTTATTTAATGGTTTAATTTAATGATAATAGTAACTCAGAATAACTATTAGTTATAATACTTGAGAGTAATTTTAATTTTATGTAAGGCTCAACCTTCCAAGAAGGTAAAAAAAAATATTTGAGTAACAATAAATGTACTAATTTGTCTCTACTTCAAGACAATAACCAGGTAACACAAATTCAATGAAATAACTGTATACAAAGAGCCAAAATGTCTCTGTGTAGAAAAATAGTTCACTTTTTCTGTACTTCTATAGTGGTAATGTAAAATAATCAAATTAAGTGATCTGTTCTTCCTTGAGCATGGCACTTATAAAAAACAGTAGCTTTTTGATACCAATTCGAAGCAGTTGGCGGGCTTGAAGGTGGATGCTTTGTTTTACATAGAGCATTATTCTTCCTTGCAACCCAACAAATGATCACAGAGTGAAAAGCTAAGCGTGAAAGATGGATGCACTCATTTGTGACACAACACCAAGGCATGCACATTTTCATTTTCTCACAAGTTGGGACGTTTTTGCTTTAATTTGTCCTTGTGGGGTTTATGTCCATCTTTGCTGGATTTTTTCTCATCATTGCTTGGCCTTTTTTTGTATCTTTCCTTCTGTACTAGCTTCCGACTTTTTTCCTTCTTTTTGGTTTTATAGGTTTCTATTCATAAAAAGAAAATAGAGATGTATATTATTAAAACAGAAACTACACTAAGAATAGCATTTAGCATCTGCTGCAACTTTAAACAAGTGCACAGACTTGGTGCCAACAGTTTTGAGGAATGAACTGTTCTCATCAAGGTGTTGCAAAGTTGAAAATTTGTGGCACATTTTTGACAAGCTAACTTTCTAGTGATGTATGTTGTACCACACTTAGGTATTACCAATCTATACCTGTTTTTCTGGATTTCTTTTTCTTTGGTTCCAGTGTACTTGCTAATACATTGTGTAGAAACCTCTTGTTGGTTACTGGAAGAGGGCATCTCTGCCTTACAGACACATGAAAAAAGTAAACTTGATTTATTAAAGCATGATCACTCATTGAAAATGAAGTCAAGAATGGGGTACCGGGAACAATATTTTAACAAAATTCACCTAGTATCTCTGTAGAAGTATTGAATTAACTTAAAATCAATCTTTTTTTTTGGTTCGTCTCACAGTGTAGTCACTTGGGATGTTTTGACTGCTTACTGCTAGTCTTCATCATTTGTATCATGGTGATCTAATGCCATTGGTGGATTTTGATCCCCATTGTTATGGTTAGTTCTGGTTTTCCAAGAGGTCTGACTCCAAGTTGTTTCCTTGGTGGTTTGCTGTTGTACTGGTCTCTCATTGTGTTTCTTGATAGTTGGTATCCACACTTCAGGGATTTCAATTCTGTTATCCCTGTTGATGTTATCAGGGTGAATTCTTATGTGAAGTCTTAGCTTCCTTGACTCTTCTGGTGTACCAGTGTGAGTCCTAATCAATAAAGTGGGTGGTGGCTGGTCTTGTTGGCATGCTTAGAAACAGCAGAGGTCTGGGCATGGGCTAAATGTATATCCCTCTTGTCCTCTCTTGCATAGGTCTTCCTGTTTCACCAATGTAGATTTGCCGCATTCACAGGGAATCCTGTAAACCATGCTGTCCTGTCTAGCTGGATTGACAGTGTCCTTTGGTCATACTAGATGCCTTTTAAGTGTTGTGTTGAACTCGAAGACAGTGTGGATTCGTAATTGTTGTAGGTAACAGCGAAGAGGCTCTGATTTACCTTTTACATAGGGCAAAACTGCTGTGGACTTGGACTGCCTCATAGACTCTCTACTTGGGGAAGAGTTTCTTGTTTTTGTAACCTTCTGTACAAAGGAGGAGGGATAGTGTGAGTTGGTTTTCAGTAGACACGAATGGTCAGGCATCTGTCTGGTTCCCTCATAACTGACATGTCGAGAAAGGTGATCTTGTTGTCTTTCTCAGTTTCCATGGTGAATCGAATGGTAGGTTACTGACTTCTGAGATGCTGTAAGAAACAGTCAACATAACTGTGATCCAGGATGGTGAAGGTGTCATCAACGTAGTGCTTCCAGATCTTGGGTTTCTGTGTTGTGGATTCTACCACTTGTTCTTCAAATACCTCCATGCAGAGGTTTGTAATAGCTGCAGAAACTGGGCTCCCCATGCCTGCACCCTGTAGCTGGTGTTAGATAGAACTGTTACACTGGAAGTATGTCGATCTCATTGCGAAGTCTAAGAGGTCCGCAATCTGAGCAGGTGTCGTGCGGCTTCTATGGCACACTTGACTACAGCACCCTTGATCCCATTGCATGATGAAGACTAGTAGTAAACAGTTGAAGTGTCACAATCTATATCCCAGGTGACTACATTGTGAGATAAATAATTAAACAGTTTTTTATTACCTACCACCCCTAACCTCTTTTATTAATTTTTTTTCCTTTCAAACAATCAAAGAGTTTATAATTCTCAATAGATCTAAGAATTTGTATTTCTTTGATCACCCAGGTAAATATTTTTCATTCAGCTTTTAACAGTGTCTGAACAGACTTAAATGACTTTTAATCAAGAGCATTTGTTCAATCTGTGTTCTTTTCATACACATTACTGAGATGAAGTTGATCCAAATGTTCCGTTTTGGTGGTGGCCTGAAGATCACTGATTCACTCAATCTTTGGATTCTGCAAATAATTGATCTGCAAGGCTATGATAAGATAACTTGAGATAAAAAAGTGTTTGATGACTAGACAACTTACCATCCCACAGGTCCTACTTCTTCTGCTCTTGATTTGGCTCTTTTTGCTTCCAGCAAAAGTTCTTGTTGGGCAAGCCTATGTACAAAAAATTATTTGATCAACTTAGGTTATAAAAATTAATTAACCCATTTATCATCTTGCCAGCTTTCAGATGTTTTGATATGACCAGTGTGAAGTGAAAACAGGGATATAGAACAGTTTTGTCTCCATGAGTGGTTTTTGGTTTTTCATGCCACCTCTTCCATATATTTTTTTTTTTATTTATAAACACATCCATGCATTGATTAGGATTGAATTCCCCATCAAGACATGACAACAGTCCTCTAGCTCCCTCCCCCCACCCCCTGCTGAACCCACTTATTGTCTTACATCTCATGAGCACCTGCACACCCAGAAGGAACCCTAGTGCTCACGCACTCACAGTAATGCAGGTTTGCTGTGCTAAAAAAAAAACCTTCCCAGTTCTTGAGGAATCTTGGTGCAAGCCACGCTAGTAATGTGGTATAATCAACATGGACTAATCTTTAATGCAAAGATGTACTTCCTCTTATGCTGATAAACTGACGTGTTTGCTTATCAAGCAAGTGACATATTCAATTTTCTCTTTAAAAATGCCAGAATTTAAACGCATGGTGGGTATTTGTTGTCGTAGTCGGATCTCCTGTTGACATTGTAAAGCTAGTTTTCTGTTGTGATCTGCCAATCAATGAAGTGGTTCTTTTTATGTGATAAAACCTATATCTTTTTCCTTTCACTACAGAGTGAGAACAAGCTAATGTTAAAATTCGATAAAATGTGATTCACAGAGGTAAACGAAACTAGCTACATAAGTGTTAACCCTACCTTTCTAACTCCTCGTTATCCATATAGCTACACTGTATCATCACGGTTATTTATCAGTCAATGTGCATAAGGAGTACACTACATGCTCCATACATACAACATCATCTTTGCTGGTGGGCTCCAGGCTCCTGCCATCGGAATCTAGTCACTAAGAACGCCTGTCATTTATTGCTATTCGTGTTAGTCGTTTGAAAGAGAAATGTCGTTGTTCGGTGCTGTTAGTCAACCTTCCACAGGTGTGGGGTTTTCTTTTGGAACTCCTTCTAGCACAACTACGGGTTTTGGTGCCTTTGGAGTAAGTCAACAGGGAAATACAGCTAATAAGCCATTATTTGGCACAACGAGCTTTGGTACCAATACTGCTGCCAGCTTTGGTGCAGCAACTACAACGACTGGTTCAGTGTTTAGCTTTGGCGCAAAGACTACTGCCTCTTCTTCTTTAGGTATATTTGAAGATTATTTCTTCTCCCATTATTATTTCTCCCATTATTATGCTGGAAAGCGAGCAAGTACAAATGTCACTTTGAACTGTTCTCACATTTTTGCCTTGTTTTCATAATAATAATTTACATGGAAAAATTACTCAGTTCTGATTGGTTATGATAAATGCAGTTTTCAGGTAATTCAGTGCAGAAGAGAGTTAATTCAGTGCAGAAGAGAGTTAATTCAGTGCAGAAGAGGGTTAATTCAGCACAAAGAAAGTAACAAATCAGAAATTCTGATTGGTCAATAATCAAAGAAACTCACAGATAACCAATCAAATGTGAGCCTTGGATGTTGCAACAAAATTTGAAAATTTGCAAGTGAAACAATGGCCGGTGTTTTAAGTAGGTTTTTTTTCGCCACTGCAGCTGAAAAACAGCTCAAACAATGAAAACACTGTAAAAAGCACTGCTTTTTGGTTGTCGGTTTGGAAAAAGTGGTGTTTAGAGAGGGGAATTGCCAAGGAAATTGAAAATTATGAGCTGACCCAGCTTAACACTTTGCTCAAGAGATCCAACATGGAAATTAAAAACAAACATGGTTAAACCTCGGAAACAACAATTCCATTTCATCGTAAGTGATTCAGACACAGACTGAACAATTCCTTGAACTGTTAGCTGGACTTTGAACTTTTTTGCACCTTAAAGATGTTAAGATATCATTGCATATTGTTGTTTTAATTGTACGTGGTTGGTTTGACTGAATGCATGGTTTGAATAAATTATTTTTGCACTTGATGCGCACACTTTGCTTATACTTAATTATGATAAGCATCTCATATTTTTCCATGTATATTATTAACATGTAATCACATGATTTTTCTTGTACAATTTGGAATAAACAAGCACTTGTTAATTTTTTCAAAGACCACAAATTGCACTCGCCCTATGTGCTCATGCAATTTTGTTAGTCTTATAAAAAAATTTTCTTGTGCTTATTTATTCCAAATTGCACTCGAAATCATGTGATTACCTATACAAATTGAATAAGAGAATTACTATATGTTTTAAGTGAAATCAAGAGACAATCATCAACTTCTTCTGAGAGACATAAAAAATTTTCCTTTGTGCAAATGATCAATTTTAAAAATCCAGTGGCCTGTGACTCACCCAGCGCACAATGCATTGCACATAAGTAATGTTTTAAGTTGACTTGTTGTGAAACCTATCATAGTGAGAAACAGCATTCAAACCAAACAAGATGACGGAGATTGTGAAAGCATTTTAAGATTTTCAGTGGCATTAAATCTTTGTCTGTGCTGTCCAGTTACAGTTTGGGTTAAGTCCCAAGCTGAAACAGTTCAAGGATCGATGAGAATTATATTTCATTCTTTGTTAGGCAAACAGCTATAGTGTTCCAATAAATCGTTAAAGAAACAATTTTGTTCGTTGATGCCATATAGTATCAGTTACAGTGATATGAAACTGTTCAGTTGATTAAACTATATTTGCCATCAGGTTTTGGATCAACAGTCACTTCATCTGCTCCTTCTCTAGGAGCGAATCTCACTGGTTTTGGAACAACTCAAGGACTTGGTTCTACAGCTTTTGGTCAGCCTGTAGCAGGTGCTGTTTTAGAAGTTTTCAAAACTATGGAACACTGATACTGTAACTTATGTATGATTCTTTTTGCATTTTACAACCTCAATCTATGGGCAGTAGCAACTGTTATAGGTGCAAGTATAATGTTGCAACTTTTTAAGAATAACAAACATGAACTAGATATCTGGTACTCATCTTCTTGTGTTCTTACGTTGCTTTCAGCTGAGTAAAGGTAATTTTTTTTCTTTTCCTCTCAGGGTTATTTTCACAGCAGAGTAACCAGTCTGTATCCAACCAACAAGTTGCACCCTTAGCCCAGCTGGCTGTTGCTTTATCTCAGCCTCAGATATATGGTGATGAAAGAGACGGAATTATTGCCAAGTTGAACCAGGTGCAAGCTTATTGGGGAACTGGAAAAGGGTTTTATAACCAACAAAGTGCAGTTGACTTCACACCACAAAATCCATTTTGTCGCTTTAAGGTAAGGTGTTTATATCACAGATCCCAACTGCTGGGAGTAGTTCAGGTCTGCTTATCAGTCAATACATTTTTTAATTAATAGAAGAAGAAAGATTTAATAGGTACTCCCCAAGGGGCTTTTCAGCATCTATTTACATAACTTCATCAGATCAATAACATCAAAAACTAATGACTATTTACATTAATATCACTAATTATATCAAAACTAATGACTGTTTGCAAGAATGTGACTCTTAAGTTTCTCCTTAAATGCCTTTAGGGAGGCACACTGTCTTAATTCAGGAGATATATTGTTCCAGAGCCTCGCCCCTCTAAAGGCAAAGGACCGCTGACCAGATGCTGACCTAATGAATGGAATCTGTAGAGCTTCACGATTTCATGTCCTATGGTTATGAATGTCCGATCTCTTAACAAACTTACTACTCAAGTAACTGGGGGCAAGATGGTTCATGCATTTATAAGTCATGACAGTGGCTCTGAAAAATAAAAGCTGATCTACAGAGAGCCAGTTTAATCAAAACTGTAGCAAAATTTTCAAATGTGATTGATTATTATCAATGTGAATTGAGCACTTATAGGACAGTGAATGCATCATGTTTGTAATTTGACAGTTGACATGTCATGCCTGTGTATGAGAACAGTACACATCAGGTGCATCCATTCTTGTTATGCATTTTGTTATCTGTTGTTGTTTTTTTTATGAAAATGTGTAACCAATGTATAGACTCCACTCAGTCCTATTACTAGTATGAATTTTATATGTAAACTGAACTAGACAAGTCCACTTTAATCAGGGCTAGAAACAAAGGCTGCTGGTCGGTTAAACTTCAGAGTTTCTTTTCAAGATGTTGTGATACAATAAGAGGTGTTAAGGTGGTTCTCTAGCTTTACCTCTTTGTCATCAAAGATGGCTCAAATTCTTGCTGGCTACCTGAAGAAAGGCAGTTAAGGCATTTGTTGGAAGTCATAACTCTTCAAGGTCACTAAAAAGAACTCTTCCCTGTTGAAAAAAAGGACAGTGATTAGTGGCTAACTGTGTTTGCCAAGTTTTATGTTCCAACCCAAAACATGAACCAGTTACTGGTAAGTCCTGACCGGTGATAAGTATTTACTTATCAAGGTTGATCTGGATAGACGATGGCAAATGTGAATGAAAACACAACAGGCTGACTTACTACAAGCTGTAGTAACAACTACCAAATGCATACATATTATGAACCTTTTTTTATGCATTGATTTAATAGGTTGTAAGCTACAGTCGCCTTCCTATGGCCTGTAATGAGGATGGTCATTTATCTCTTGAAATAAAGAAGAAAGAAAGTGATGTTCGTGCTTTACAACAAGGGATTGTAGATGGACTTCATAAGTGTCTAGGAAGCAAACCTACCATTATGGTCTGTATCGATGGAATAAAACCTCTGCCAGATGACAGGTAATCTACATAATTTTTTTGGTTTTACCTTGCATACTGTTCCTACAGACTCAACTTGTGAATAAAAAAAGATGTTCAGTTCCTCTATGTTGGGTTGTGATGTACAGGCAAATCTTGGTCAAAGAAGGGAGTAAATTGGAAGCCTAATATTCAACTATTGGCAAGTTCAGGACAGCTGAACTGAGATAGATGCCTTCTATGGCTTCAGATGCAGGTCTGTGATACTGCTTAGAGTAGCAATCAACATGAAAAGTATTCGCTGCACAGAACAAGAAGAATGCTAACCTTGGTTGTTAAAACGATTTCAGTTGTTTTCTGATACAAGGACATACTGCATTATCAACATACATTGTTATTTATATGGTCATATGCTTCATGTTGGTTCAACTGATATGCCTTTTAAAGACCTGAAGTAATATTTTAGTTAGGAGTTCTTAACCAGTGCACTGATTGTTACAAGTACATATTTGTTGTGTGCTGCATTTTTCATCAGGTCAGAAGTGGTAATGTATGTTGTTGAGAGACATCCAAATGGTTCCTCAAGAACCATACCAGCCACAGATGTCTTTTCACATCTTAATCAAGCCAACATCAAGGTAATAAACATAATGTTTTCCTCCTTTCCAGACCAATGAAAGCCATAGTGTTATGAGTATGTGTGTTGTTAAAATTACACAGGGCAAGTCTTTGGCAAAACAATAAAGCCTGCATAAAGAGTAGTTGTCAGTAATGTAACAAGGCTACCTGCTTACCTTTTTGGGTTGTCTCTATATTGAGTACTAAGGTTCCAAAAACTACCAACTATACCTAAACCAAAACAACAGTCATTCCTTAACCATTTTATCATCTAAAACTGGCAGTGCCTACTTTCAATTATAACCATAACAGTAATTGTGTTGAAGTGTTGCAGAAGAGCTGGTTTGTCTCATATTGTTTTGAGCCTTTGAATATATTATACTTTGTATGATCTGAAATGAATGATCAATCCCTTAAACCTTAAACCTTAAACACATTCTCAGTCTCAGCTCAATAGCCTTGGAATTTTAAATGTTTTACTGAAAACAAGCCTGTCCCCATCTCAACTGCAACAATATCTGGACAACCCTCCTGTTGGTATGTAACCAATTATTATTTTTTATGTTTCTGTAAATACTATTCCTAACCGTTAGCATTTCTGCAACTTACTCAGACAGTGTGAGTTTTACGGTTATCATATTGTGCTCAAAAGAAAAAGAATGAAAGTGACAAATTTAACAATTAACATGAATCTGCATAAAATTTGAAGTGCTAACATACATGTATGGACTTACTTGAAAGGTGACAACAGAAATTGAGTGAACTACAATTACAGTTTATTTTGTTGTAATTTTGAATGATATATTTTTCATTAGCCAAAATGTTGTTGAGATGGATGCTACTGCAATAATTCATTCATACAAACTACTGTAAATTACTCAAAATGTACAAGACAAGGCTGGATGTCAAGGTCTTGTGCACCTATTGGCTGGAGTGTGATGATGATGATGATGATGGTGATGATGATGACACAATAGTTATAATACTAGTCATGATTATGTTTTTTGTCGTAAGTCAACAATGAAAAGAAACTGCACTTTTTTTTATTCCCTTGCTCTTTTATTTTCCCATAGGAATAGATTCCTTGCTGTGGGAGCAAGCAAAAAAGGACAATCCAGATACTGAGAGGTACCTATTACATATCTAGCTAGGCAAAGCTAATGTCTGTGGAATATGTACACACACTTACAAAGTTATGGAAGTTATCCATAATACTCCAAGTCTGTTTAGAAGGCACCAAGTGATTGATGGTAGTAGATCAATGAATGATCATTTGCAGAGAAGAAATTATTTAACTTTGGCACAATTGATTTTAATCAGAAACTCCTTAGTTCTGGCTATTGATTGAACAGAAAATGTGGGTGTTAATATATAATCATCAATTGCTTCACACTGTAATTAAGGAAATATTTTCTGTTCCGTATGATTATTGTATTTGTTATTGGACAATGCCAATCAAAATCAGTCATCCACATATAAAGGGAACAAATTGATTTATTTATTTCAAATCATATGTGTTACCTAATGGAATGCTCCCTTTTCAACTCCTCTGAGATGTCATAATTGAATATTGTCAATTGCTCGAAAGGTTGATTCCGGTGGCAATCACAGGATTTAGTGAACTAAAAAAACGTGAAAAGCTTCAAGAACAGGAAACTTTGCAGCATCAAAAGCGGCTCTCTGTGAGTTAATAAACTTTCTAAGTATATTTAGAGTATAACAAAGGGGAAGAGTTTGCATTCTTTACTAAATAAGTTAAACAGTGAGTTTTGCTTCTGCATTTCCATCAAAAAACTACAATTTCCAGTAGGAGAATGGATGGTTCATGCCATGCATGTTTGGAACATTTTGAGATGACGCAGTCTTCGCATTAGTATTATTTTTTTTTTTATTACCATTTTCGATCATAATTGTGAACGTAGGTAAGTTTTGAGCCTTTCTTAGAAGAAAAGCTTCCTTTAGATGCCTTGTGTATTTGATAAGTAATTAGTATGTGTCTGCATATATTTCCACAATAATCGTCAAAATACATGATGTGCTGGCAAGTTTTCTCCTTAAAGATAACTGTTGGAAAAGACTTGGCATAGCTACAGATGAAGCAGCCTTGTATGTCATACTGTTTTGATAAGTTACCTGCCTCATCAATGTCTTGTAACCAGTTCCTGCACTATTTATAGCATCTATTTGTTTTCATTTGATTGGGTTCTGTTTTATTCTCAACTAATAAACTTTTCCCTAAAGGAAGACTCACCAAAACAGAAAAAGTTTCAATTGTTTGTTTCTGGTTAGATGCTTTATCACTTGGTTGGCGAGTGAAGCAGGCTAGCTTTGATTCTTTTTGACCATGTGGACGTTTTTCTCTTTTTTCAATCAGCTTATACGTGAAGAGATTGCAGAGTTACAACATAATCACGGCACAACAATGGCTAAACTGGCACAATTTAAACGAAAACACTTAGAGTTAAGTCATCGCATACTGGAGGTAATATACTATTTGTTCTTACCAGGCTTTTCATACGAGTCACATTTAATTTGAATTTCACAACTCGGGTTTAAAGAAAAGATTACTTTAAAACACTGGTCATTCACAGGTTTTCTGTTTTCGAGTGATTTGTGGTATTTGGTGATCTCTAAGTTTCGTTAAAAATCCTTTTTTGAAGGACAGGAAGGAAATACTCTTCTAGAAATATTTCCGTCACATTAAACAAAGATACGAAGTGCCTACTTTTTTTGTTGTAAAGTACTGATTGTTGATGTGTAGCGATCTACGTCACGTAGTAGTAATTTTGACTTAAGTAAGTTATAAAATGTTAAGGCAGTAGAAAGAAAAGATAAGGGAAAAAACACACTATAAATAAATCAAGATAGAACAAGGATTGCTAAAGATGGCAGAATTGAAAAGGACGATAATGATCGTGCACCAAAAGTACCTTGACCTTGACGGTTGTTATTAAGGTGATAACAAGATTTTAAGTGGACTCCAAAAAGAGAAACAGATATTGAACTTCAGGAGAAAATGTGACGTAAATCTATCATTGTAGGGAAGTTTTTTTCCCAAAATAAGAAAAAGTGAGAAATGAAAATTGCACCAGTTTATTACCAATTATGTAAGTCCTACAGTTCTTTTCATAGAAAGAAAGAAAAACCACGTCGGCGAAGTGGGTTTTTTTTAAAAAACTCTTCATTTTACGGAAAATTCGTGAAGAAAATCCAATTATTCGTGAAAAACGTTAACTAATGAAAACAGAAGAATGGTCGAATACTTTGCTGTAAACTGAGTTATATCAGAAGTGCCCACTTGACAAATAGATTGAATGTTGCAATGGGTCTCTTTACAGAAGTAGATCACAGATGACGTCAAAATGTGGTGAAAACAAAGAGTGTCACACAAGGCATTGCTGTCCGACTGTAGCACGGGTGTTCTTACCATATTTTGACGTCTGTGATCTTTCCCTGTACAGAGACCCGCGGTAACATGGAATATGTCAATTTTTACATGATAAAAAATATCATAAGTTACAACCAATCAAAATGTAAGGGAGATTCAGCTTGTTATATAAATTATTACTGTCTGCGTCTATTGTCGCGATAAGAAAAGTGGTTAATCTTTACAAAACTGAGAGATATTTTTTCAGATGAGGCTAAGAGGATAAAATCGCTGACACTGCTCTTTGTTATGACGTAGTTTTGTGCTTGAAAATGAAGTTGAACGCGGAAAATGTTTCCGGAAATACATTCTATTTTGTCAAAACGTCAAAGGGTGGGGCAAAAGCTAAATATAGAGGAAAGGGTATCACGTACAACGACTTGTTCCACCCAGCTTGCCTAGTCATCTTTTTGCTCACGAAAATTTATATTTACTTATTTGTGCATAACTTGACCTTGGAGTTGAAAACTGAACATTTTCTTTGTTACTTTATTAGGTTATGATAAAACAGGAATGTCTCCGGAAGAGTGGTTACTCAGTACAGGCTGACGAAGAACAGCTCAGGTCAGTTTTGGTGCATAGAGCATTTTGAGGGTAGGGAGTCTATGGTTTTAATGAGTAAGTTACACAGGCACATTAAAAAATGGCACCTTTTATTTAAGAATCGCCCGTGGGAAACATCTTTAGTTTCTCTTAAACTAGTACGTTGACACACCCCCCCCCCCCCTCCCTCGCCTCCCCTGACTATTGTGGTACATTGTGAGTCAGGAAGGAGTATGAGATGATGACGTACGAGTCCAATCTTACCTTATTCGGACAAAGTTGGCAATTGGGCGTCACCTGAGTGGAAGACTACTGCCCGGAAAAGTATAGAGGCTCTGGATATTAGTACTATCAAGCATATTTTCATCACATAAGATAATTTTTGCGGCTACAGGTTTGTACATTTTGGCGCATGCGGTGACTCCTTGTTTTTTCCTGTATTTTTCCAATTTCTTGTGCGTGGATATGTATTATGTCAAGTATTAAAAAATTCTGAATGGCAAATTATTTCAAGGGAAACGTCTTAATTACTTTGTGTTTCACTTTCATTCCCTTCAACTTTTTTTCTTTATTTCTTCATGGTAGAGTACAACTTGAATATCTGCATGCGGAGTTGAATGCACCCTCCCAATTCAAGGCAAGTCCTCAATAAATTAGTCCAGAAAGAAAGCATCAAATTCCTACAGGTGTATATGCGGTGTGAGATCATTTGCGCCGAAAATTCCCATGGTTTGTGTTGAAACTCAGTCGTTAGCGCTGACGACAAATCAGCATCGCAAACTTCAGTGCTTAGTGGAAGGATCATGAATGGTGAATCCGATAAATGTTTTTAAGCTATGAATTGAGGATCATGGAAGGAGCACAACACACGGACTGCATCTTATGAACAGGGTATAAAATATAGGTCGGGGTTCTACCCATGGTCCCTCGCGTTCAGGTTCCTTCGTGAAGAGCTTTAGGTGGAGTTAGGGAACACAAAGCGAGCATAAATCGGCTTGGTTGAAAGGTTCTGTAAAGGGAACGATGACTTATTATAAATAGTTGGTAATTTTGTGCCTGTCAGGTGTTGTTGGACTGTCATAAATGGGTTGATTGGGTTAAATTAGCTTCTTTGCTGCAGTTTTTTTCTCTTTTCATCAATAATTCCCTGAGTTTGAAAAATCACATCTTGATGTATTGAGCCGGCTGCAATTTGAATTCCAGCAGTGCGTTGGCAGTTCTGTCTTAAATGCCTGATAAAGTTTTGATTTTGACAATTAGAAGTAATTCTAACCTTTTTTAAACATGGCCTTGCTATCACAGGCTCGTTTAAATGAGATGATGTCACAGATCCGCTTACGGCAGAGTCAAATTGGAGAGAGACTGGCGCGAGCGGACGGCAGATATGTAGTGGAAGGCGCTATTCAGGACCAACTTAAACAAGTGAGAGAGATCAACACCAATATTTCCTTAATGTTGAAATAATCAAAATCGCGAACCCGTCAAATAACATATATTTATGTAGGACTTCAAACATAAACAAACTCAAATAAGGCGAATGATTGTCTCTGAGTGCATGATAAAGTAAGGAGCCCAAGAGGAAAAAAAATACGCTTTCACCAGCCTGAGCCAGGCGTACGGTTGGTAATCCATATAGCTCTCTCTGCGTCATCCTATATTACACCAGAGAGGGGTAGAAGGGAGAATGGTCATTATGGAAAATCATTTTACTCCACTCGACTTGATGATGTCTATATTTTTTCTCTTTCTACTCTCTACTTCGCTGTACGTTGCCTTTTCACTCAACCCTAAACTGTACTTTTTCTACCATATTCTGCTTTACTCTCCCCTTTTGATGCTCCCCTTTCTACTCTGCTCAGTCATTGTATATGCTTTACTGTATTCTGTTTTATTGCTCTCTAATAATAAAATATACTGCATATTTCAGGGATTGTCCAGTTGGCAATCCCATTTGCACACAATATCAATCCTGAGTCTTGCTCTCAAAACTATTAGAGTAAGAAAACATTTCGTGTGAAGCGTAGGTCGCTGCGGTTAATGATGCTGTTAGGTTGAACGCGAAATAGTGACTTAACCAATCTCCTTACCAAAGGCACTTACTGGGTAAGTGTTGCTCAATACCCACCCCGCTACATTAAGTTTGATTTCGTAATGCTAAAAAAAACCTAAAGAATGGATAAAACTCTCAAGGTGATAATTGTGCCTTGCGGGATTTCAAATGTGAGTAGGAAAACAATTATAAAGAGGTCATGAGATTGCTAGCAATAATTTCAGTTTTAATTGTTATTTAACAAGATGATTGCAACTGTTGTGTCATTGATATCACTAAGCTGGAGTTCTATTTAAGAGCTTTGTTTTGTTACCGTCTGACTAAAGTTGCTGCTTATTCCTTAGTACAGCAGAAGGTAATGTCGTGTTTGAATTAACTTAAACTTCACATTTTAAAAGTCAAAGTTCTGGGCTAGATGTGCTGGTGTTGTAGTAATTCTGTTAAAAAGTGTTTGTAAACTCGTGTCGTTTATTGCAGCATCTTGAGCGTCAACAGTTAGGCCTGATGCACCTTATAGCCATCATAAAAGATGATCTTCAGGAGTTGGCCACCATAGAACGAGGACTCAGTGAGCTTCCTTCAACAAGGACATGATCAACACTGTTCACTTAGTGACCTTCGGGACTCGCTGACGACCTTCCTTCAACAAGCACATAATAGACAGTGTTGACTGCTCTTGTGATAAGAGTACATTATCACAGAGAATTTCACATTCCTATACATGTTTTGTCCTCTTTGACGTAAACTATATGTGCTCCTTAGGCTATACAGCGTCGTTAGGTCAATAGTTTGGGCAAAGGCAATTAGTAGGTATATTGTATTAAGCTGCCAATATCTCTAATTCCTTAGGCTTTACTAATTGTCTGTGAGTTTATACTCGTATTGTGCCATCTTTTGTAGAACAAAAACCTTGCTGCTTAAACTTTAAGATTTGTACTCATATCCTTCAAAACGCTGCCGATACCATTAAGTTTTGCCCTCAGGCTTGAATGCATGTAAATGCTATCGTATCATACAGTAGAGTGTTTAGGAAAGTGCTTCTCTCACAATCACTCTCTTAGTTTCTTCAATTTTCTTGTGACAGCAGCAGCGTAAAGTTGTTGCTGCAGGCGCCTGTCGTCTAGTCTGTTCTTGACCCTTTTGACATCGTACAAATAAAGCGATCAACTGCGTGAATATGTTTATGACCAAGAGTAACTTCAAGGTCTACTGGCACCACAAGGCACTAATCTAAAGTGCTGGCTTTTATTTTCATTAGTGCTTTTTAGCTAATACAGCGCATATCTTGTTGATAAATACTCATTTCTCTGTTAGCCCAAGGAACATTGGCCAATTGAACATAGTTATTCTCACGTAAATTTCCAAACTGCTTTAGTTCTTTCTTCAATAGTTGAAAGTTTCAAATTCCTCTAATCTGTAGTTTGTATATTCACTACAGATTGGATAAATTACAACTCAAATAGTCGCTGTTTAGCGACTGCAATGGCTAGAGTCCCTTCTTCTTTTGATTCAAATTTTCTTCTTGAGTGAAAGATATTATATATGCCAGCTTTATACCAAGTGCCCTTAGTCTACATTTGGCCAGAAGTTGTAGGATAGAAAATCAGAACTAATGAGGAGAACACAGCTTTCTTTTCTTTGGAAACAATTGATTCAGCCGGGTTATGCAAGCGGCGATGCATAGTCAGTTCAAGAAGAAAAGGCTATTGTGTGGTCGGTAGACAATGCTCAAGGCAAGGCCATCTATTTTTACTAACACACAACAGCTACTATTTGTTTAATGATTTCTATAGTAAATTGAAGAGAAAATACGATATACTGGAATTATTTCGAGAGTGAAAGTTCAATAAACACAGACAAGTATGTTTATGCAGTTCTGAAGTATTGTTTTGACGTTTGAACCGTAAGTCATTCTATGAACAACTGCCGACTAGTTTTTCTGTTGAGCTGAATTCTCAAAGCAACCCTCGTTGACTTGTTGCGATTTTTCTCAGCTGTAATGAAGGTAACTTGTACGTTTTTGTTAGAGAATGAAAACCTTTTATTCCGTTCCGCAAGGAAAGGAAGGCTCTATTTTTATACCACTTCCCACGCAATTGTTGTAACCGTTTCACTTTTTTTTCATGTTTCAATATTAGTTTAGTCACCAATAAGACGTCAAACGTTAAGCCTCCTAAGTCAACAATTTACTCTTCATTCTCAAGTACAAATATTTTTAACAATGTGGGAACTTAAATTTTTTTTTGGCAAACTGACTTGGACAACATAGTGAAGTGCTTAGTGGAATTATTGGACAATACCAGAAGGAATATGAGCTGTTAGTCGTAGTACGTGATGGCGGAACACTCTTTTTTGCAGGGTTTAAATTTATTGAATTCATGCTTACAGAAGCGTGATATAATAAGTCTGAAATTAATGCAAATTTCTGGAGAAATAGACGTCGGCTCACTGCCTGACCGGAAATAAATAAAATTGTCTTTGAACAGTAGCAGCCGCTCCAGGCTAGTTATCGGTCATACTTTTTATAGGTTACACTGTTCCATTTATAGCTCCTCTTTACTCTTCGTCTACAGATAATTTTCGTACACTGACTGGAGATTTGTGTGGTACAATCGATCTTTAACTAGCGTGTTACACCACCCGAACAAGACTGACTATTCTGAAAAAATGTCTGACTTTGTCAATCTTTTGATTAACCGCTGCGAATCTGCCTCGGGTCACAATAATACTCTACTTCAATTTATTCACTATATTCCGATATCGTGTTAGGGTGCGAAACACCTTTTATCAATATAAATATGTTCTTTGACACTTAATTTGTTCTCTGTGCTTTCACTTTAAATCGACTGACATTTACAGACGAGGTTTATTGGTAAACTATAACTCTGTTAGCGACAGCCACACGTGGATGCAACCATAGCAGGGTATTCCTTTAGCACAATGCTTCCATCCAGCTCAAAATACATCAAACTCATAGAGTTTAAACTTGTGGGTACACAGCATGCTGCAGGAATGTTCTTATTTAATCGATGGTGAAGGAGGTTTTGTATTATGGCGTGGTTTGATGGATCGTAATATTTATCGATGACTTCTGGACATGTACCCATGCAGTAATAAGCGCTGAATCCTCGAGGTGCTATAATCCATTTGTCCCAGTTTAAGTCACGAAATTTCACAAACAGTTTGTGTCTCGCACAGCTAACGTCTCCCACAGATCTGCGTCTTCTGTTCATTATGCCAGAAGTGTCTTGCTTGTTTTTGCCTTTACCTTTGTTGTGTTTATCTTCGCCGTTATGCCTTGTTTCGTTCGGAATCTCACTAAAAGGTCCCAACGATTTGTCTTGCTTTTTGTCCTTATCATCTCCGTAAATGACCAAGATCGGCTCTTTCCTACCACCAGTTGCTATGAAGAAATCCGAAGTTGGAATTCCAATTCCTTTGACTGAGATCCACAAACCGAAATTTCGTGATGGCCAAGAACTCCAAAACGACACAGCTGAGGTAACATTTAACACGACCCAGCCGCCAACTCGACGACATTTAACATGTTTGGTAGCCACTGTAGTCAACTTTTTCTTCCAGCTTGTGTTACCCTCTACAGGTCGGCGATTCAAACGATACACTGTCACCTTAAAATGACCATGAGTGTTCTCCAGCTTAGAACGTCTCTTAAATAATCTCAGCTCTGCTTTCTCTATTTGTTCATTGGGTTTAAGCGACGATAAGTTGAAGTACAAGCGACTCTTGTCCTCGCTGACGCTCGTGTCTGCAGTGATAAATAACGAGGTTAACAACGTTACAAATTACCATATTATATTCATGTAGCTCGATAATCTACTCATGTAGGTTTCTTCAGTGCAAACTGCTTGTATTACCGAGGATAATTACGTACCTCTGAAGAAAGTTCGTATGGTTTTCCCAGGAGCAGATTTGCCAAACTTGGTGAAGCCCGTTGTATGAGCTTGTTCCTTGTACAAGTCCATCACATATTTCGGTACTTGAGACCTACTTCTTGCCACGCTCGGCTTTTCCTTTATCTCTAACAAGTTTAGTAAATCACCTTGGAGGTTTGTAATCTCTGCTCCGTTCTGTAGTGATACTGGCGTGAAGCACACCAAAAGTAAAATAAAGTTGAGCGAATTCATTTGAGTACTCTGCGGGATATCCGTGGTCCTAGCTGGCTGTTGCAGTCATGGGCTAATCATCAGTCCGGTGTGGCTAGAATGAATGTTGCACTGATTACTGAAGTATCCAAGTGGTTCATTTGTGACTATATAGCCGCCCACTATATTGTTCACGTGCACGCCCGACATTAGCCAACAGTGCAACCAGCCACGCCGGAATTATCGTTAACAACCGACTTCAAAATAACACTCTAAAAATATTCAGTAGTGCCCAGGAAACAAACTAATATTTGGTGAGTTTCCAAAAACCGAAAAACCATACATAAAAGGGTTTTTTCCGATTATGGTGTTTGCTAAATTCGTATCGATTACTGTGTGCAATAAACCGATGAAATTGTGGTCACACATCGTTGAGAGTTGTTAAAAAAATTGTGCATGCTGACTTGTGACATTGCGGTCATTTTGCGGCTGATTGGAGAGTAGTTGAACAGAAGCCACTTCACAATGATGACATTCGTTTAGAAGTTCTCTTAATTAAACGGTAACAACTTATAAACTTAACTGAATAAATCACAGATTCGCTAAACCTAAAAGTGTAGAATAAATCTACATTTAGTTCAAAAGCGCAACCAAGTTGTTGGTTAAAGCCTCTTTTGTTAACGCATCGAATGTCTGGGGTGACATTATTGTGATAGGGTTCTCAAACAAAATAGGAAGGCGTGATCAAAGGATAACGTTGGCTGGATGTGTGCTTCACTTGGTTTTTTTTTAGTTTAACGAGAAATTACTGAAAAGCCTCCACCGAACTGGAGCACAAATTACCATATGGCAGGCGACATGAAGCAGTGATTTCGTATTGTGATTGTGTAGTTTAATTATTTATGCTAGTTTCATAACAGCAACCCCTTGGCGCGGTGTGGCGGTAACTTCATATCAGTTCTGCAGACAGCCAAATAGCCCAGAACGATATGAAACTGCAGTCAGACACAAATGAATTCTCTTGGAGTACCAGTCATTCCACACTTCATCGTTTGCTTTCTCATATATGGAAGCAGAAAACAACAAAAGGAGTATTGAACAAATTTATCCGAGCGTGGCCAATACTTTAGTGATGTCAGATCAGGTATATTTTACTCAGTTATGTAAGTGATCCTTGTTGTTACATCCAATCTACAAGATTAAACTTTGTATGATCGCTGCCGTTTATTTTAGATGAATTTTGTTACATATCGACACCCACAGTTCTTCCGAGAAATCATAATTTCTTCTTTGTAACTCTTGTCTAAAGTGTCCAAAGAAAAAAAACCAAAACAGTTGTCTATCTTGTGGCACGGGTGAGAAAGTTTCAAAAGAAAAGATTCTGTTATGTCTCCACCATAGTAGGCAGTGTTTTGTAATTTTATTTGTTTATAGGTTGTTTTACGTTTTTCCTTCCGTTAGGATGGGGAGTGAGCCATTTCAACGTAATAACATTTCCCTTCACTGGAGGTGTTCGAGGAAAGCTATTGTTATTCAATAAGACCACACTACGTGAGTGGGTTTGACATTTTTTCATGACTAAAGTCACAAGGTGTGGATATTATTTTTGGAGTACTGATAACCAGATACTAGTGCAGTCTTTGTTTTTCGAAGAAAACAAAATCCAACACCATGGTGCAATATTTCAAATTTTTGTGCAGAGCACTGAGTTTGGTGAATATCGTCGTTGGTTTGTTTTGGCGAGTATTGTCGTAACTAAGTCAATGAATCTTATAGAGATTTGTAGCAGACACCGCGCCTCACCGAGTCAAACGGACGTTTCTAGTATATGGAAAAAAATAAGAAGAAGCTAATATCAAACTAAATTTTCGACATTTTTAAACTCAAAATTTTATCATTTTCAAGCGTTGATGTCTGTTAGATATTCAAAGGGATGGAGTCCTAGTGACTAAGAATTCAAAGTGTCTATAACCAGCTTGGATCGTGAAAAGCTTTTATTCTGTTTACAACAGTCAACTTTTATCATTAAGAATTGCCTGAATTAATAAACGCTTAATTTTTTTCAGTTCTCTTTGATGCCTCCAGGTTATAAACCAGCTGTCATGCCAACAACTGAACAGTCTCTCCACTAAATCACTTTCCTACTTTTTATGCTGTTGAAAACTGGTGTCTCTTGTTAGTAAAACAAGGATCATGTTTGTGTCAATTTATCCTAAACCGAAATGCTGTAGACGTTCCAAACTTAACGGCCGACAAAGGTTTCTATTTTTGTTCGCCACTAAATTTAGCACACCTTAGCGATTTCCTTTATATTTAGCAATAAACTTTAATAAGCAAAGATCTTTCTGGAGAGTAACTAATTTTTTTACGCCTACTAAATTAATCAACTAAAAGGGCTCATGATAGTTTCTTTCTAGGCCAGATGTTTTCAGGAAAAATGAAGTTATGTATAAAGATAAGTTTGCTTTTTTTTTTAACAAATTTGGAAATAATTTCCATTGGCATGCCTAAAGCCAAAGGCAGTTGACGACATCGACGGAACACGCCCATTAGGAGTCAATAGGTAAACAGAACTAAGACACAATTCGAAAGAAACTTTTAGCCACTTATTTCGTCTAATCAAGCTGCCTATTTCAGACTCCTTGTAGACATCGAGGTTTCTTTATACGCAGTGAGTTGTCTGAAGAAATTTTTTTAATCAAGTGTTCGCAATAAGCTTTCTTGACGTTGTCTATTGATAAAATCAACGTTCAGATAAAAAGTTCGGCTGAGTTGAAAATGGTTTTGAGCACGGACAAAGGCTTGACTTAATGTTATGCATATATTTTATTATCAGTGTCTGCTGGCATAAGAACATGAGAATAAAGACAACTGACAGACATGGCCTGCAGTAATTTTTGCGACATGAATTAGGAAAATTCAATCCTCAGCCGTTTCAAATCCTGGTGTTTTGCCGTCTCACAAGATTTCTGCGTGTCACGCGGTTCACTAGTTCTGTGAATGAACGATTTTGGCATCAACGTACACTTAAAACATATTGGTTCACGTAACTAAACAACAATGTTGTAACTAAATGGTTGTTTTAAAAATTGAATAACTTTTTAAACAACGAAGAAGAGTGGGTTCAGAAAAAGTTGGAAATGTTGTTTATCAGTTTATAGAGGCTGTCTATCCTTGACCATTGTCCATCGTGTGACACTTAACTAGCCAATCACATTGAATTACATAAAGTAAATCTTGCATATTAAGTATTTTCCTTCGAGATGATGATTCTATCTCTAAATTTCCATTTCTCGCTAAGAACCCGAAAAACAAAAACCAAGATTGACAATATTAACATTGTGAGGATCTTGCTGACCAAATTAGAGTTACACTTAATAGGAGATTTAAAGAGAAAATAGCGTTTAAAGACTGTTGCATAACAATGAAACAAACAGAAAAGTTGGAGAAAAAAGGGCGTTCCCAAGGTACCGCCCGTTTCCATAAATTACGAGCTGCGTGGCGTCCAAAAACATTCTCTAATTATAAATCAGTACGGAGAGTGGGAAGTAAAAGTTGTCAAAAGAAAAGGTGATAACGATGCTAGAATTAAAAAGATATAGGGATTCCTTTCCTGATCATGAATTCGACATTAGGTTAACCCTAAAGGAGACCAGTAGGGATCAAAGTATAATGAGGGTAATTTTCAGGAAATTCCTGCATTGAAATCAACTTTGACCTTAACCTTCTCCACCATTAAGCTGATTGATACAATTTTAGTAAGTCCAACTGGAATATAAGTTACCAAGAGAATATTCTTGAACTTACCGATAGAACTTGTTACCATGGAAAGTGATCACCAGTTTTCACGCCAAATTCACAATAGGAGAATGTTAGTCTTGATCAAGTATTTTCTCGATACGAGAAAAGTTAGCAATTAATCTAAGTTGCAAAATAAGGTCGAAAAGAGAATAAGAGATGCAGCGGAAACGGCCGGTCATAGGCTGTGTATTTTTGTTCTCGAAAGCTGGAAAATATTGAGTCCGAGTGCCACATAATAAACTAGTTGCTTACCAACCTTACTTGCTCGAGCCGTAACAGGGAATATTGGTCTTCGGTCGTTTTTCTACGGGCTTTACTACGTTCGATCCGCACTGCCACGACTTCAGTGCGACCCTTGCGTTCTGTTAGTAAGAGTTAATATTCTCGGTTCTAACTTTCTGATCAATGTCCTAGCGGGCTCAAAACCGAGAATCAGCCGTAGGCCCACATGCTAAGACACTGTCACGTAAATTCTATTTGAGAGCGGCTTGGCTCTTTCAAAGTACAGTCCGGTGGGTATCCTTTGGTTGACTTGGTTCAACGTGTGGATCTGCGGCTCGTCAACGAAAGAGGCTCTCAGTGGAGTTAAACCGTCAATTCTCAGAAGCCTTAAATGTAACCGTTAGTCGTCAAAAAGGAGAGATTTCACCGTTAACCGTGAAAAACGCAGCTCAATATTGATTGACAAACGCTTTAAAGATTGGGAGCACTTTTTATGACAGATACCACAACGGGTTGTGTTGAACTAGTAACTGGGCTCTCCTTGAGTGTTTTGCAGCATGCTATGTACTTTTAGAGCATCTCTCGGAGTTTCATAAAGCGAGTCGCAAAGTGGGAAACGAAGCACCACTCTCATCCTGCCTCTTATTACCCAGTATCCCAGCTAAGTATGCTGGCCTTTCCAGCAATTTGATTCTATGGAACTTCACTATCAGCTACAATTTCCCAAGAAAGGGAAGTTGTCTGAAGCCGGTCGCCTTTGCATTTTTAGCGATGTCATCAGTACGGGCGACGAAAACCCAAGGAAGGCATTACTGTTGAGTAAACTGGTAGAGAACTTACGCGATAGCAAAAATGATCTCAAATGTGGTGGTGTTTTAGATCACCATATAGTGCAGGTGCAGACAACCATTATTGTTCACAGCACATGCCAATATTTGAACATGAACGAATAACGAGCGAAAACCAAAAAGGGGATAAAAGGAGAAAAAGAGGGAGGAAAGAGTGGAAAATAAACTATGTTTCGCACAGGCTTTGCTCTGCCCGCGTTAGGATTGGGTTCTTTTATACTTAGAAAATGAATTTTCCCATGCTATATTGTATATTCAAGGCGAGAAGAATAAGGACTGCAAGGTTCTGCTCATGTTGTAGGTCTTGTTTCAAACAAAAAATTAGTTATTGCTGTAGGTCATATAATTACGCTTCACAACACTTTTTCATAAAAAGATTCAATAGGTCTAAATACAACTTATCATTCAATTTGAAAAATGAATGAGTAAGTATCAATTCTAACTCAAGGAAGAAATATATTCTTATAAACTGTCAACAGTCAAAGGCTCTAAAATTTGACCCGTCATCAACTGTCAAAATAGTACAAAATAAGCCCGACAACCATCGAAGGTATCCTATTTGAAACCCTCTTTAAAGGTTTCTTACAGATCAGCATGAACTGAATCACAACTTTATTAATCACATTGTTCATAGTTTGTTGAAGCCAGTCAGATGAGACAACCATTAGTCTTGAATTAATCAGTGATACTCTCCTCCATACATAAACATATTCATTTTACCGCACTGCCCGAGATTGCCAGTCAAAACGGGCCAAAACAGAATAAGAATCTCTTTCATAACTGGTGTTACTAAATCATTTATTCAAGCTTTCAAGCTCCGTACGATTCAATCAATGTTTCTCTGTCATATCGTGTACGCGGAAAGTTTACGTCAGAATCGGCTGTCTTACTCCGTTTATTTCCTTGATCATCAGTAAAATGAACCTGGCTACGTTGGTCTATCTTGTGGTTGATGATTGACGAACTGTTTTATCCCTACCGAACGATTTTGAGTTATATATATTGGGTTTTATATCACTATTAACAATGGCAGTTCCTTGTCCCTTCCTTGGTCTTTCTTTGAGCTCATGAACTCTGAATTGATGATCGCTCTTTATCTGTTACTCGACCAAAAAAAAGAAACAATTGCTTGCAGCTCGATAAACCTTGTTAGGAATGCAAAAGCACCAAAGAAGAATTTAGATTTAAGATTCATGTCCAATAACCAAACAACTTTAATTGAAGACGTGATAAGATTCTCAAATTTCCCCCAACGGTTTCTTTGTTTCATCAGGGAAGACTATGGATGCTACCACTTTAAAAATGCACAGTCAACTCTCTCGTATGCGGACATCCAAGGGAATTGGAAGAAGTGCCCGTCAGTGGAATTGTCCCACGGAGTAATTGTCCCAGTATTCTGTTGCTCTGTCAAAGGTCATATTTTCGTTGATTTGCAAATTCAGGACAATTTTTTTTCGGCCAAGAGTCCATGAGGTGTCCGCTTACGAGAGAGCGTAAACAAACAAATTTTCAGTTTGAAAAGTTTTCGCGACCGCCTACGAGAGACTGTCGGCACGGGAATCTGTAAATACAGAGGAATACAAGGAATCTGTAAATACAGAGTTTAACTGGGAAGTAAAAATGGGAATTGAAAAAATGTCCATAAGTAGAACTTTTCGCTTACGAGAGCGGCCGATAGCGGGGAGTTGACTTGATTCAAATCAATCCAACATCAGGGGGCCACCTGTTACGTAATTTTTAAATGACAAAGAAATCACGAATATTGGCAAAACGACTTTGAAATTCTCGTGACGAAAGTGCTTACAGGTCACTCAATGGTATTCTTACGTATTAAGACGATCGAAATAAAAATTAAAAAACTAAATCCTGTATCATAAACGACCCATTCAACTACTCATCAGTAACATTTTCGTCCTTATAAAGGACGTGAATTTCGCAAATCCGTGAGTCGTAGTGTCATAGTGGCTTCTATTCCTTTTGTTGCAAATCACCACAAAGGCTGTACGAGAAAGTGTTCATTATTATTTTCGGATCTTGAGCACTAGTCGACTTATTGGCTGTATTTCTCATTATTTCAGTGGGTTTTCCCTCTCTCTGTAACGCTCTGTGACACCTTGCTTTGTACTTTTCCTTTCTTCTGATTGGTTGCTGTTGAAAAGTGATGATCACCGTGGTCAGGTATTAGGCCTGAAATTTATCGCATCAAGGTTAAAACTTATTTTCCTGTCATCGATGATAGAGATGAGACATCTCAGCGAACACGTGTCCAGTTCCTGTAGTGCATGTGTTTATCATGTAGTGAAAGTTTATCCACTGGGTCCTGTTTCATACAGGGAGCAGAAACAACAGGTTACGCGTAGAATGCCCTGAAAGTTATTTCCCGCCTTCCCTAGTTTGGTATTCGCTGTAGTTAAGCCTAATGGCCTCAAACGAAAATGAACGTGAGACTTGGGTTGGAAAACTCGATTTTATTCTTGCATTGATCGGGTTTTCTGTTGGCCTAGGTAACATTTGGCGCTTCCCTTACCTGTGCTTCAAGAATGGTGGAGGTAAGTCGTCAAGACGATCACATAACGAATAAGCTTTAACGTAGCTCACAAAAAAAGAAAAAGGAGCTGCAACCGAGCTGGCTTGGGAATTTCTCTCTTTCGCAAAATCGGGACTGACAGACAAATTTAAGTTGCAAAAAGGAAATCTTTAATCGCAAATGCCACAGTATCGGTCGCAATGGCGGGCCGTGACCGACTATAAATGCCACGTGACTTTACGTGACCCTGTGTGACCCCACGTGACCCCAAAGTCATTAGTTGATTCATGATTAGTCTGCATTTCACCCTCAGTCTCCATTTTACCCCTAGTCAGCGTGTTACACTGACTGCACCCTGGAGATACACAGTAATGGAGAGATTTAGAACCACATTTACGGCAGGACTATTGAACATGTATAAACATTAGAGAGTGATAGTTTTTAGTCTCTATATTACAAGCTCTTTAAAATTACCTTGAAGAAAAAGGCACTGTCTTTAAACTCGCTCGCAGTAATCACGCGCAAGATGCGGTCATGATAAAAAGCCGACTGCGGACCGTGCAGACCGCGCTTTGCTTGCTGGAGAATTTTGTCAGTTTCAGGTCGCGAGACACTGACAAATTCATTCATAACCTATCACGCAATCGACGTCGATAGGAGTGTAAGTGGTTTCGCTCAAGTTGGAAATGAAAGTCTCGTTCCCGGGTTGTTACACGCGCAATCGAAAACACCAAACCAATATGGACATACGATTCTTTCCTTTATTGTTCCTACGTACTCCTATTCTTGTGGCCTCAGGGCATTTATCGAATCAAAGCGGTCAACTGAAATAGTTACATTAAGAAATCACTTAAATATTTGTCTCTTTTACAGCTAAGGAATGATCATAAAACCAAGCGCACGTGATATTGAGAGAGAGACTTAAGCAGTGAAATCTAGCGAAACCTATAACTTCAGAATTACAAACCGACATAGCTTCACAGCCTTAAAGATAATTAGATTGCTGCTTACCAACGTTCGCGGGTCTTGATTTCTATCGAGATTTTCGCTCTAACTTGTCTTCTAGTTTTCACTAACAGATCTTGATCTCGCGGGATCTTCTGAAGAACTGAAACGCGAGCTATACGCTATGCCTATCTATACTGCGGTAATCCCAGCGGTAGCGTAAATCAAACCACAAAATATTTCGTGACGTATTTCGATCCTAACGGAAGCGGTTACAAGGAGTCCAGTTTCATCAATATTGTGCGGCCTGAGAAAAAACTAGTACAACTCAAGTCTGAGCCAGATTAAAGCACTTCTTTTCGCTTCCACAATATAAAACAAAACTAAACGTTTCCATTGCGGCTCGAAATAACATAAAAAACCTTCGATCACATTCCGGCGAAACATTTTGCAAGTGTGAGAGAGTCACTGATGTGTGTCAAATGCAAACTTCAAATACTGTGGACAACCTTAATCTAGGAATAGCTTTTTACCTTGTTTCTTGATTAAATGATACGGTTACTAACTAAAGAGAAAGTAAAGAGGAGTGCAGTTAAATTTTTTTTTCCATCTGACGGGAATTTATCTTAGGCGACGTCGACCTTTCAACCGTACCAAATAACCTCGTGAGACTCCAAGCTCTAAACAGCTATATATGCAAACCAATGGTGACACACGTTGTCCTACATTTTCGATTTTAGGTAAAATTAAAACAATACTGATAGAACCTCGAGTCCTGTCCGCTGGTCACTTGAAAATTGTCCTCTTAATTTTTATACACACACACGCAGTGCATGCATTGCTATAGAATCGGAGATTAATGTGTTCTAGATAACCCCGTAAAATTTCGTCATGTGGTGTTCAAAAATTGGAAACAGTTCCAACGTTACCAAAAGAGTAATCATATGTATAATCACAGTTTCAAAAAAAAGCAAACAAAAAAATTTCACAGTCTGCGCAGTCTGCAGTCTGCGTTTTATCATGATCGCTCAAGATGTCACAGCAAAACAAATGGACAGAGTGAAGTCTAATTCGGTCAGATGTACTTCGAGTGATCACAAAATGATAAATTAATAATTGTAATAGGACCAAGTGGAGTCCAATTCGGTCTGTAATAATACGAGTGATTGTCAAAACCGGACGACCGCCAAGCAGGAATCTGATTTGTCAACCAGGAGTATGATTACAGACAGAATTGGATGACACAAAGTCCTGTTACCAGTTTATCATAACTGCTACGATTTCCGAAAACATCAAAAACATTATGGTCAACCATATCTGGTAGAAACAATTTCTAAGTAAAAAAATTCCTCGATTTTGTACATTCCACAGCTTTTTTTTAGGATACGTGGTTGTTGCTATAGTTATCAATTCTGTGATTGGTGAATTTTGCTGAAAGGACTAAGTATGATTGGCTGCTTCAACTATCCAATTGTAGGTGTCAAATTACAGCCACCTGTTTGATTGCAACCGTACAGAATGATCGTGAAAAATAAAGCAGCTAATGCACCAATCACATTTGAGAAAATTGTAATGTTTATGATTAAAGCAATCATCGGTCAATGTAAAATGCAGACCTGATGTTAAAATGCAGACTGAGGATAAAATGCAGACTGAAGACTGCAGACCAGGGGTCGCATGGGGTCACATGGGAATTATAGCCAGTCAGGGCTTGCCATTGGGACTGATACTGTTGCATTTGTGATTAGAGATTTCTCCTTTGCCCCTAGAATTTGTCTATCAGATGCGATTTTGCAACTATTTTGCTGCTTAGCCAATAAAAGAATTAAATTGAACAGTCTTGCTTGTAACTAGTAGTTGCCGATGTGTAATGAAAGTCTATTGCTACCACTTTCAAGGCTGAACAAAGTACATATGAGCTATATCTATGTTAAAGCTACCAAATTTTGCTCAGCAGAACTGTTTATTCCTTAAAAAGGAAATTTATTTAGCCGGCTGTGAACTGCATATTCAAACACTTTTGTTTCTAATCATTCTTACCTTAAAACAATATGTCAACACCAAAACTATCTGGGGAAGTGAAGTTTGAAACATCAGTTGCCACGACGATTATTACCAGCCTCTCATGACTTACATGGCCTCCATCCCAGCTCACTCTTGAAGTTTCTTCAAGGAAGCAGGTTTTTTTAGGAATGACCATTTTACCCCTGGTCTGCAGTCTACGTTTTATGCTGACTGCAGTAATCATTGGACAATGTTGATATCTAGAATTACCAATGCCAAGGTCTGAGTTATCTGCTGAAGCCAAGAAACGAGAAGTGTTTTCTTTTTTGCTGCAGCTAAATGCCAGGAGCTGAGCACAGTCTAAAATAGACTAAATGCCTGATCAGAAGCATAGAATTTCCAAATGTTGACAACAAATTAATTTTTGGTATCGCTTGAGATTTCTAAACAAACATCTGATATTCTAAAGAAGTTTGGAGGAGCCTTTGGTGGAAATTGTGTGAAAATTTCTGACTGCTAGGCATTTAGTCTATTTGAGACCATGCCCAGCTGCCGGGCATTCAGCCACAGCCTTTTCTCCTAAAGATTATTCATTATATGTATCATACAGAAGAACCTCGATATAATGAACCTCAGTTAATATGACATATTCTTTGGTACAACAAACAATACTCTTCAGCTTGAGAGCAAAATGTTTGGGACAGAACCTCTATTTAAAGAGCCACGATATAGCAAAATCCTTGTTATAATGAACACAATCCAGAAGCCTATATGTATAATATACCCTGATATAATGAACAAATGTCAACATCTGACAAATGACAAATGTGAAACAGACCAACAATAATCAACATCCTTCAATTCTGTAACAACAGAACAACTTCACAGTTAACAGCTCATCATAAATGCCAACACCGACACTATAGGCAGTAGGTTACTAAAACAGTGAATGACCAAAAGTGACATTAATTTTTTCTTAAAAAAATAGATATATGACTTTTTGGAAGGGTGTGGTTAGCTGAAAATTATTATGTGTTGCTATTTATTAGTAAATTTAAAGCTGTTGGTAATGTTAATGTACCATGTAGGATGTTTCCTTATCCCATACCTGATCTGCTTGGTGCTTGCGGGAGTTCCCATCCTTATCCTGGAGGTTTCTCTGGGACAGTTTACCAGTCAGGGAGGTATCACCGCATGGAAGATTTGCCCTTTGTTTCAAGGTATTGAACTTGACATTCTTTGAGTGAAAGTGTTGCACACGTTAATGAGGCAAAAAAAGGCTTATCAATATTTGTGTATAAAACATGAAAAAGAAGGCTTTTCAGTTATTAAAGTGGGCAGTTACATGTAAGCCCCAGGTGTTGCCTTATGTTCTAATAGCTCATCTCTTGGCTTGCTGAATGTTAGTACTTTCAAAGTGCTACTATGGTTAGATTTGCATCTGTCCAATGTTATCTGTTTTGGAAAAAAATAACAAGGAATCTGTAACAGAAGAATATTGTTTACAACTCTTGTTTTTATTCATATCAGTAATTTGGAATTGTGATACCATAAACAGAACCCAACAAGGATATCTCAATGATTTGTCGGCAGTATGAAGACCTTATAATTTTGTTACCATAGAAACATAACTTTGGGGTTCCAGATCTCTATGATGCTAGAGGTGTAACCATCTTGGGATTTTTATTCAGATATTTGCCATTGATTACTCCTCTACATGGTCTGGCAAGTGTACAAAGGTTTTATATTCTCCTCTTAACCTGGTTTCACTTTCATGACTTAAAATGATTAATTTAAAATCATCACCATTTACCATAGAAAACAGTGGACGAGAGCTACCCAGGGAGTAAAAATGTATGATTTCTGCATGAGCCCAATATTAAACAGAAATGTAACTGTTTTTGGTGCAGGTATTGGATATGCCAGTGTTGTCATAGTCCAGTTTCTCAACATTTACTACATAGTTATCCTTGGCTGGGCTTTGTTTTATTTGTTTGCATCATTTACTTCCAAACTACCATGGTCTCACTGTGATAATCCATGGAATACACCGCAGTGTGTAGATTTAAGTGGTGCTGGCCCAAGTTCTTCAGACAGTAATGGACAGAATGTTTCTACAGTGGGAATGCTGAATGCAACTTTAAATGTTACATCCAATGTCACTCTTCAAAAAGTTTCTTCCAGCCAAGAATATTTGGAGTAAGTCAGGATAAGCATTCTATGCCTTTTAAAAGTGTATTTCAATAACCAGTGGGATTACTAGTATTGTTTTAACTTTTAATGAGCATCATATGTAATGACATCCATAAAGGATTTCATAAATTATCACTCTCTGAAATCCAGCTGTCTTAAGTGTCATTTTTTTTATATCTATATATAGTGGCTATTGTGCATACCTTTCACGATGTTTTAGTAACAATTAACTTTCTTGGGGACTCAGAATTTTTTTCTCTGTCCTATGCTCATGATAAGGCAAAAAACATCTTTCTTTATTTCTTCACCAAGCTCAAAACTGACCACCTCTCTTATTCTATTTACAAACACAACACTATTGACATTGCTGATCCTAGAAGTATGCAGGGTTAACCTCATAAGAGACCTCACTCACCACAGAGTCTCTGTGTCTCAGTGGTAGAGCATGACAGAGTGCAGATTCCGGAAAGTCTGAGGTTCAATTCCTCATGGGAATTCAGAATTTTTTCTTTGTCCCATGCTCATGAAAAGATGAAAAACATCTTTCTCTATTTCTTTATCAAGCTCTAAACTTAACATCTCACTTATTCAATTACCTTTCTTTTTGTAATAATTTGTTTCAGCTATCGAGTTCTGCGCATAAGTGGTGGTCTTGATGAACCAGGAATAATAAACTGGGATCTTGCTTTGTGTCTGCTTCTTGGTTGGATTATCTGTTACCTTTGTGTATGGAAGGGTGTTAAGTCTACTGGCAGAGTAAGTCTTACTCATTGTACTTTATACCTGCCTTGTGGTTTTATCGCTCTATAACCTTTTAGGTAGATCTTATTCATTTTTATGCTGACTGCCTTATGCAGATTTGAATGATATATTTACCAAAAAGAGTTGATCCTTTGCCTGAAGTCAAAAAGTTAGAGAGTAATACAGTCTATTAAAAGTAAATTAAACCCCTCCAGGTAAAAGTCCATTCAAACAGTCTTATAATCATTTAATTTAATATTAAATAAATTTTGACCTCTTTGCCCATAAAGTGAAGAATAACATGCTGCATTGTAAAAAGAAAAGAAAAGCAAAATTTTAAAAATTATGTTTCAACAGGATAGTCAGCTAGGTGGAACCACATACCATTAGTGGTCATTATCAAAATAATCTCAACATGTTGATTGAGAAATTACTGGGCACATGTTTGATACCAGTTTCACATGACAAAAAGTGTGGCAGCACAAGGAGCAACTCGTCATTGAGTAACAAAATCAATACATGGTTGAAAGGAGTATGCAATTTTCTTATTTTAGGTTGATGTTGAATATACAACTAACTGAAATATCTCATTTCATTCCCAGGTTGTGTATTTTACTGCAACTTTTCCTTATGTGTTGCTGACCATAATAATGTTTCGTGCGGTAACACTTCCTGGAGCAGGAGAAGGAATCAAGTTTTATCTCAATCCAAATTTCACTCGGCTAGCTGATGGTCAGGTAATTTATCCTGTAACTGGCTGCAGCCACACTGATTAGGGGGCTAATATGCCATCATCCCCACAAAAGTCCTCCCCAATTGATCTGCCAAACTTAACAATCAGTCAGCCATCACTGATAAGATGCATTCACTCCCCACACTTTAACTGTGCATGAGTTAAAAGGTATTAAGGTATATATGTGATCTTGTCTCTAATGTGCATGTAGGTATGGCTAGATGCTGGAACCCAGGTTTTCTTTTCATACTCTATTGGTCTTGGAACACTTATAGCACTAGGAAGCTACAACAAGTTTAGAACAAATTGCTACAGGTATCTAATGATGAATGTATATAAACTAAATTTGGAACATGTCAGTTATCAATTTATTTTTTAAAGGATCAAGTTGTAAAGTTTTGAGTCAAAGTATTATTTCTGATGTAAATTAATTTACATTGAGGTAATTCAACATTTCTATTAAAATACTGTTTATAATCTGTGTTCTTTCACAAAGTAGGCCCTTTCCTTTACTACTTAAAACAGTTGTAAGCCTTAATTGAGAAGCTGGCCATTTATCCCACCAAAGTCAATTGCAAGAGTTTGGCAGCCAATTGCTGTAGTTTTAGTTCACCTAATGGCATTGTGAGAAAAGTTTCTGACTTGCTATTCTTGTTTCCTTTCATAGGGATTGTGTCATATTTGCTTGTGTTAATAGTGGGACTAGTTTGTATGGAGGATTTGTCATTTTTTCAATTCTGGGATTTATGGCACAGAAACAGGGAGTGCCAGTGGCAGAAGTAGCTAAATCAGGTATGGTTATGATCTATAAAGGTTAAGGTTACTCTAAACTACTAAAGCTAAACTACTAACAAATTTTTGGACATTTTGATGACAGCAAACATTGTTGATCTTCATAAATGTATATTTCCAAAAGTCAGCATATTTTGTCATAGGGAAGTTCTCAAAAAAAAAGAAAGAAAGAGAAAGAAGAGTTCTGAAGATAAGCTATGCTTGTGGAGAACCGTTGTATGGTTCTTGAACAAATGAGATAAGACATTACTTCATCTTTTATTGGATAAGACTAGCTAAGACTAGAAAAGTAAAATATTAATTCAATGTGATTATCTTGAATTTTGTGTGAACGTGAAAGAGTTCTGGATGTCATATATGGTATGTGAAAAGGCCAAATATTTAAACGTGACAGAGTTTTACAAAGGTGAATAGGGAAACCTCTATAAACGTTAGTTGAAGTGTCAGAAGTCATCTTGTAGCATTTTCTTTTGAGGAGACAGTAAGCTGTTAATGTTCATGTTTGGATGGTTACTACTTTTAAATATAATACCCCTTTTCAGGTTTTCTAAATTACTTCAAAATAATACACAATTTACAAACTATGAAAAAATTAATAAGTATGAACTCGACCTCACTCTCCTGTGACCATTATTTTCAAGAAGAAAAAAAGGCTCTCAGCTATGCAGACTTCAGGGTATTGGTATGGCAAGACTTTTATGATTTAAGTGTTGGAATACACAGACTTTGATTACTGTAAAGGGACAAACAGGAAACTCATTGTAAAGTTCCTCAAGTTGTACAAATCCTTGCATGTCTTTCTATCCTAATGAAAGAGGTAATAAAAAAAAATTCAACTTGGCAGTATATAGTTATTAGTGGTTTAGGTGAAGAATAGTAAACCAATCATGAGTGCTTTATGATAGGACTCCAGATCTACATGTGGGAAATTTTATCCTATAAGAATGCTGTCTTTCTTATGATCTTTCATGATTATAGTATCATTTTAAAATGTCTGATTTATATTTTCTATCAGGTCCTGGTTTGGCATTTGTTGCTTACCCTGCAGCAGTGGCAGAGATGCCAATTGCCCCTTTGTGGTCCATCCTGTTCTTTTTCATGGTGATCTTACTAGGACTTGATAGTGAGGTATTTGTATTTACTATACCAAAGCTTATTGATGGCCTGAAGTATGTATTCACTTACGAGTCTTGTAGTGCTAAAGGTACTAAGTACAAGCATGCAGCTTGAAATTGAAGGTGGCTTTAATGAAAAGTATGGAGTTCTAAAATTATTGGGTAAAAGCCTGCTCTTCAAGAATAATTACTTAATGTGTTCTATTATTGGAATAGTCATGCTGTGACAAGTCATTGTAAACACAGCAGGTTTTTTTTTAACCATTACAGTTTGTTGGAGTGGAAGGTTTTGTGACAGCCATTGTGGACTTGTTTCCTCATTATTTAAGATGTGGTTACCGCAAGGAAATCTTCATTGCTATATGCTGTTTTTTCTGGTTTTTGATTGGTCTGTCAATGGTTTCCGAGGTAAATGTTGCACTATGGAATTAACAATAAAATTCGTATGTGACTTTTATTGGTAGCTACAGTGTGAGTCTTTTAAAGAGCACAAAAAAGTAAAAGTAATCATTGATGTATCTGGTCACCCCTTTTAAGTTTCCTGACAACTTTTAAAGATTTATTTATGAGCTTATGTTGAAGAATGAATTTGAACTGAATGTCTAACAATTCTGTTTTATATTTGGTTCTTAGGGTGGAATGTATGTATTCCAGTTATTTGACACATATTCTGCCAGTGGTAGTGCTCTACTGTGGGTCTCACTCTTTCAGAGTATTGCTGTTGGCTGGGTCTATGGTCAGTGGTGTAAATATTATATAAAATGTAAATTGAGGCCAGAAACCTGGCGATCCTGCACCCACACCATAATTTAATTTAAAACCCCTGTCAAGTTTTCTTGAAACAACTAGCCAAAGCCTAGCCTTGCAAAGTTGAGTTTCTTAATGTGGTTACAAGTAGAAGCAGACAATGTTTGGAAAGTAGTTGTAATAGAGACTATTTGTGGCAACTTTGCTACAAATCAAGACTCACATAAGTAGCATTAAAAAGCTTTTCTATTCTCATAATTTTTTTCTTTACTTTTGGATAAATGTTCAAAAGGCTCACAAATTAACCTGAACTTTTGTGAAGTTCATTTACATGATTATATTATTGGAAACAATAGAAAAAGAGACATCCTGGACAAAGAGTCAGAGAAGGGAGTAAAAACATGCTTGTATCAAAGATTAAATATAACTTAGTTGGTTTCTTATTGTCTTTTATTTGTCAGGTGGAGACAGATTCTATGATAACTTGGAGTCCATGATTGGATTTCGCATCAACCCTTGGAGCAAATTGTGTTGGAAGTTTCTTACACCACTTTTCTGCCTGGTGAGTACTTTTCAAACAGTCATGAATTCAAGTATATTCACAATGGAAAGACTTGAGGGAATAATATTCACTGTGTTCATTCTTAATTTTTTTGATACTGCTTAAATGTAATTTTTAAGTTAAAAAACGACAGAAAACATTTTTTCTTAATTGATGCACAAGTTGAAAGATTTGACAACAGCCACTTCTTTTGCAGTCCATAATGTACTTAATATTATGCTTTTGGCATCTCTAATGCAGAGCAGTTTGTGGCTCTTATTTTAAAATTCATTTTCAGGCCGTATTTATATTCAGCCTGGTGACATACAAGCCACTGGAGTACAATAATTTTAAATACCCTGTTTGGGGGCAAGTGATTGGTTGGTGTATGGCTTTTGCATCAATTCTATGCATTCCTGTTTACATGATTGTGAAGCTTTACTCTACTGAAGGAACTTTAGGAGAGGTATCTATACACAAGAGATAAAAAATATTTTGTTGTAGGCAATATTATAATGTTCTAAGGTGAGGATGTCAAGTGTTGTGATATATCAATTGTGGGACCAAAAAATAAAAATATGAGAAATGGAAAGAAAACGGCTCAGACAGATAAAAAACTCGGCATATTATAGCGGACCTGCAACACAGGGAGTCCACAAAGAAAATACTCACAATTCATTAGTTAGTCACATAAGAATTCTCTTGCAAAAAATTCTTTATTTTGTCAAGTGTGAACATAAAGTTTTATTGCTCTCATAGATCTGGGGAATTTTAAAAGTAAGGTATTAAGTTTTAAATGAAAGTGTATCCAGTCACCTCGCCACCAAGCAGACTCGCCACCAGCGAACTCGCCACCAAGGAACGATCTTGCCACCAACGTACTCGCCACCAAGCAAAGTCTTCTCGCCACCAACCACCAATAAAGAGATTAGTCGAGGACAGTAGGATGTTCAGCTGATAAGTCTGTACTCAAACTTTATAAACGTATGTTGTCGAAAGCACGTTCGAAACCGATAAGTTTGTTCGCTTGTCTGTACTCAAACTTTATAAACGTATGTTGTTGAAAGCACGTTCGAAACCGATAAGTTTAGTTTTAATACAACTGCTATCGAGTTTCATTTCATCACTTATTTCTTCCCATGAAGTTTCATTTTCTCTCAAGTAATTTTTTATTCCTCGCATCGAGTTTTGCAATTTCTCCTCGCTTACGTGCAAAAGACAAACACGATACGTTTCGATGTCAATGAGTTAGGAACGGAACACATCTAACACGTCGCTGAAGGTCATAATTTAAATACAGACAAGCGCACAAACGTATCGGCCGATTTGAATTGTGCTCGTTCGAACATCCTACTCTCCTCGACTACTTTATTCTAGTTTATCTCTTTATTGGTGGTTGGTGGCGAGAAGACTTCGCTTGGTGGCGAGTACGTTGGTGGCGAGATCGTTCCTTGGTGGCGAGTTCGCTGGTGGCGAGTCTGCTTGGTGGCGAGGTGACCGGTAACCGTTTATTCATGTAAAAAAATTTCTTCTTAACCTTTAAAAATTTTCTCTTTTGCATTTTTAATGAAACATTCAAATTATGTCCAAACTGTTATTGGTGTATTAAAAATTTTAATCTAAAAAAATAAGTGTGTTCAATTTTTCCTCTCAGCGTTGGAAGAAGCTCACTACATCTGCAATTTCAAGAAGTGAATGTCAAAGTGAAGATAACCAGCAAAAGGAAAAGGAAGGAGGAAATGCTCTTGTGTTGTCTTCCATGTAGATGACTGTTCATAGTTAGCTAATAATAGAGTGACAGTATGATAATCTTTTAACTCTTGTGTGATATACACTGCACATAGCCAAGTCTAACCATTAATTAAGACTTTTTCCTTTCCTAAAGCTGACTTGTTTGCTGATTTTTTTTTGTTTCTACATTTTCAATATATTTATTTAACAGATGATGCTATTGCCCAACAGAATTTTTACATACAGAGGCTTGCAATTTTTCTGAGTCAAGCAAAATGTTTGCAAAATTCAACCCCTTAAACACATTTTGCATGAAGAGTCTTGAAGAATAATATCAAAAATTCTTTCCCGTTACTCAGGCCATCCACTACACAGCACTTTACCCTCAGCAATCATTCCTTTTGTTTACAACAAAATCATGGTCAGAAAATAGACATGATTAAAATTTTCATCAGTCTCCCCTTTTAATCTCTCTTATCTCACAAAGATGTTTATAACATCAGGCTATGTAAACACGGAAACCATTTTATATTTCTTCATTGATGCATTTCAATTTTTTTTTTCACATTCTCAGGCTAATTTTCATATTCTGAATCACTTCATTGTAACTTTTAATTTTCCTCATCTGAATAAAGGTATTTTAATTATTAACTATAAAACTGCTTCAATTCTACCTAGAGTAGCTGATAGGATTCTCCTATCTAATGAAGGAGTGGATTAAAAATTCAAACACCTTATCCATGGGTGTGTAAGCTGTATGGAGAGTATCTCTCATTTGCATTTCTATATAAATATTTTGTGGTCAGCTCTTGAGGTTTTTTGCAGAAAATTGGCCTTACAGATGTTACCCTGAAAAACACAAATTTAAAATAGTTTTCTCCTTCTGATTGTGTTATCTATTATTATTAAAGCCATATCAAATCTGTCTCCATTTCCAATACTGCTTATAGCCTAAGGAATAATTTAGCCCAACTTGTATTAGGAAAGGGTTTTAACCTCAATTACATGCTACCCATCACATGCATGTGAAAATAAAACCTAATTTGCAGGCATAAGTCTCATCTTAAGCTTGCAGATTTTCTTTTCTGTTTTCCAATGAATTTTTCAAAATAAATAGAAAATGGTAAAATGCTAGGCTAGGTTTCCCAAACCTAGATGAAAAAAAAATCTTAGCCTTACCAGTAAATTCTGATTGGTTTCTTCTCACCTTTCTCCCTTAATTACTGGTTACAAACTTGCAGGAACATCACGAGGGAGGGTATAACTTGAATACATCAACTGTGCTGATCAAGTTCATTATAGCAAATCTCTTATCCTAAAGAATTTGATCATGAATGCCACAAATAATTAAACAAATGATGACCACAATACACAGTTCTTTGAGTGGTATGATGCTTTTCAAATTCAAAATAATAACTATAAAAAGTATTAAAAGTGAATAATCAGTATTGTCTTACACTGGTGCTTTTTGCAGCTCATACACACAAGTGCAGCTTGAAACCATAACATACAAAAATTCCTACAAGCTATCATTTCATAAAATTTGCAGTGACACCTTGAATCATTCTGTACAAAATAATGTTGGTACTCTGTTTTAATCCAAAGGAAATCATTGTTAAAATTTGGAGGAAATTTCATAATTTAATTCAAACATACAGAATGGTGTCATAAAGAATTGGTGGAAGTAGGGTCACACGGGAAGGAGTATAAGAGAGGTGTACAAGTAAGCAACTTTAGCAACCCAAGAACTATGCAATACTCATACCCTAGCTACATTCAGCTAAATGTATCAACCAATTATTTCACAACATGGTGAAAACAAACCTGTTTATGAAATAAGGGTGTTACTTTTGATCAATGCAAATTTCTCTTGATGCTTGGTGTGAAAAAAAAGGGATCCTATTGGCTAATTACAAAACATGCCACAATGACCTTACATGACTTAGAATGCCATTACTGTAGTAGGCTATTTTAAAGAGGCCCCAAACAAACCGCTCTTTTGAAACAAGGGTAAGTGCAAAACCTTGAATGTGAAAATAATTTTTATTCTCAAGCAAATAACAGTGAAATTTACAAGAGAGAGGTAATGCTCTGTCTCATTTTGAAAAGGAGATTTCCGAAATTCTCTAACTCCCCAATGTCTTCCTTAGTTTTGCTATCAATTTAAAACTATGCAGGTTTAAAGACACAAACAATGAGGCCTTTGCTTTCCTCTACAGGCCTTCCAGTTGTATAGTTTACCTTCATTTCTTGCTCTACTTGCTTTATGATATTTAATTTATCATCGGATGTTGACTCCACACTTCCTCCCTTTTTGCTTTTAACGCAAAGCTTTACTTGGTAACCCTTTTCCAGGTAACCTTCAATCCGTTTTATTCTGAAAAATAAATCTTTGAATTCTATCCTGTCACTAACTTTAATAGTCTTTGTCTTCGGTGGTTTATCTTCAAGAGAGCGAGCTCTAGTTCTTATGTTGGTATGTCTACCAGTCGACATCAATCTGAAGACAGGCATATTTACTGAATCGTCCTTCTTAATCGTGTTCACCCGGACAAGTTCAAGCGATTTTTCTTTCGCCATCTGCAACGCTTGTTCAAATGACATCTCACCTTGGTTACCACCAATTTCGTCCACGAGCAAAACACTTCTCTGAGGGCGTTCATGTTGGAATCTTTCTCTCCTACAACTCAAAAGAGATGTCAAAGAAAGTCTCCTCGATGGTTGCATATTACTAACCCAAGAAACACTCCTTTTTCTTTGAAAAGAAAATATCCTGAAAACCATGGTAAGAGGTGACGAGTTTATGGTGATTTGAGATCCGTAATAGAAACAAATCGTAGCTTTCGAAAACGACCTCAAACACAGTAGCGAAGCCATTTTGAGACGACTCTCACATGCTCTCTTCATATGGATAAGCGTCAGGCGTTCCAACCATCGGGGTTGGCGGGGAAACACTGGAAACAATGACATAGGGACGCCCAGAAGGAAAAGAAATTACAAGCGGGATGTGTTTTGAAGACCTATGTGTGAAACGCGTTCGGGCGCAAAGACACCTCGCCAGCCCTCACCAAGGCTCTAAGAGCCATAAAATGAATAATTTCAGTCAGTTCCCATCAGCTAATTTCGGGTCACGTCTAAGAGTGCGCGTTAGCAGGTTATACTCCCTAGTGGAGTAAAGGTTCTTGTGTGTTTCAAGTTCTCTTTAAAATTTCGTAGCTCCACACACAATTGTTCGGCTTGTCAATGAAAACAACTTCGAAGCTGTTTAGATTATAAAAATCCCTCAGTCGCAATCAATTCCTTTTAGTGTCTCAAGACCAAGAAATAGGTAATCACATCTATCAAAATAAGAAAAATCATAGTGTCTGCAGCACGTGGTGACAACCCAAAATAGAAACAAAAAAAGCTATGAAAGTCAAGGGGCAATGAGACCGACCAAGTCAATCAGCTTTAGATTTGCAACTGGTCGCTGACAAGAGAGTGGAAGTTTTCTTCACCAATACAAAGAGTAGCAAGTCATACCCAGAGTAATCCTGTGTCACTGACGACACTTCACTGACCCACTTGACTCCTGAAAAGGGCACTGGAGTAAACTTTTCCCTCCCCAAATGTAAATTGAGTTTAGCATCCAACAACAAAAAGAGCATTCGTATCAATTTTTACATCCTGACTACAGTAAAATGAAAGGAAGGGGTAACTATCTAAACTGTGGTACTGAATTGGTGTATATATAATTTGGTCTTTTAATTGAGTTGCTTAAGTAAATTGGCCACAATAAAGAGTTTCTAATGCTGAAGTTTTTGAGTGATAGTTCTTTGTCAGCTTTCAAATCACTTTAAAACTGTTTGCCTCTTTGATCTAGATTGTCCCCTTGGTGCTTAACATGTACATATATAAAGGTGCTAAGCGATGAGAAACAAACAAAAGATTTAAGACAATTTAATGACTCATTTTCTAGTAGGCTTTTTACATACTTCACATGCATGCCATACGATTTATAATGAGTCACTGTTCTTGTATGATAGGCTTCATTTCCCACACAAACAAAAATTCCAACCAAAAATTTTTTCACTATGACATAATTCCTCCAAAATCTTTAAGACCTCAGTTGATCTAAAAGAAAATACCAATTGAAGTTGCTGAAAAACCACAAGTTTGCAACATCAAGTATAAACATTCCCTAGGGAACCAATCAATCAGACCTAATCAAGGAATTTACTTCCTAGGTGAGAAACACCTCATGCATTTCACATTTCTTAATTAAAATTTGAATTTCATCACTTTCAGCGCTTGCTGATACTCATGTAATTTAAAATAACAACAATAATTAGAGTATACTGTTGGTGGTGTCATTGGCTTAAGTACAAAAGTAACAAACTAAAGGTTTACCAGAACACTGTCTTCCTAGCAAAAACAAATTCACTAGCTCTATTTGGAATGTTTTGTGCTTCCTTATGGTTGAATAGAATTGGCATTTAAAAAGCTTTCATGCATGATTATGTAATTTTCAAAAATTCTCCATTTTTGAGCCCTTGACAACCTCTTGTTGCCTTTAAGTGTGGATATTCCTTCATTATCAGTGCTCTACAAATATTCTCTCATCACACTTCACCAGTCTGCAGCTTGAGAGCAAGGCTTGGATTCATCTTGGCTTTTTTAATATGAACATGCATAGAGGGCTATTACCTTGATCATACTAGCTGTAGGTCTAACATAGCTATGTAAAGCAAAGCAAAGAAATTAGGACAACACTGTGTTCATAGTGAAGAACCTAACAACACAAACAGAGAAATTAACTAGGACACCCATGTAAATCAATAGTCTTCATGAAAAATCAGTTTTAGTGACTGCAAATATGCCTTAGCTCAAGTTCAATTTCAAAAAGTTATGAGGGAATTTAACACTGTTTCTAAGCACTCTTTGTGGTAAGGATTAAAGCAACAATCAGTCCATAAAGACCAAGAACTTCAGCAAAAATCAAAATAAGAATCATTCCAACAAAGAGACGAGGCTGTTGAGCTGTTCCTCTGACTCCAGCATCACCAACAATACCAATAGCAAAACCTGCTGCCAAGCCACTCAGTCCAACACTCAAACCTGCACCCAGATCTAGAAAACTCCTTAAATACAAGAAATGAGAAAAAAATCTTATGAGATAATGTGTAGAGAATTTTATAAAATACCATTAATGAGAAACAAATAACAATATATCTTTAAGTGGGATACTAAAAAATATCACTTTCAAGGAAGGTAAGCAATTACTCACTTGAAAAGAGTATACTTCTCAGAAACTGAAAAGGAAAGGAAAAATTGTTAGTTCAGAAGAACCCTAGGACATCATTTTTAGCACATTTTCATTGCATAGCATGCTGTGTGTTAGCAATAGTAAGGACTGACCACAATCAATAGGCTACTGTAAAAGTGTAAAGTTGGTTGAGAACTTTTTTAAGTATTGTTTCAAATAAGGGCTGGTTTTAAGTTAACAATTTTTTTGGTTATATTTGTCTAATTGAGGAAGACTAAGTTACTTTGCCTTGAGAAGTAATCAAAAATGTGTCCAAAGTTTATCCTTACTGGATGTAAATGAGAGAAGTGAAATTAAATGGGAATACAAAGTTTACATAACTCTTTACATCCCAACATTTGTATGCACATTCTCTATTCTCTTCCCCATACATTTCCTCCAAGGATAATTTTTTTAACAATCAAGAGTTTCTTTAGCCCTTTGACCCTTAAGAGTGACTGGCATCTAATTTCTTTTTTCCAATATCACCACTGAATCACACATTGATGTCATGAGAATGAAGGGAATGATCACCAACTGAAAAAACTCTTGATTGTTAGACAAATTCTCCTTGTCAGCACCTTAGTAAATGTACAGAGAACAGTATAGAGAATATGAATACTGATATTAGAGTGTAAAAGGTTAATTGGTGATTATTTCCCTTATTCTCATGTCCTTTATGTGTGATTCAGAGGTGATACTGTATGGGGGAATTAGATGCTAGTCACTCTTGGCTGTCAAAGGGTTAAGAAATACAGTAAAATGAAATTTTTCATTATTAAGTTTTTGTTCGTTATTATCTTTCTTGATCAAAATATGTATTTAAATGTTTCAATGTTTTGGACAAAGCCTCAGTCAAGGTTCAGTGAATATGAATGATTTCTCCATTTAAAATGAATATACAATCACCAACAACAACCTAGAGAAATATTTTCTGCAACTTTAAATCTAAAGTGAGTTACTACCATGACAAAATGACCACTGAAAATATATGAAGCTATCAATCGATTGTAAAGCAATTAACCGCACTTGCTATATGTTTGTTGTGAGACTACAACAAAAGGTGGTAAATCATAAGCCACAGGCAAGAAGGGTACAAACTTTTTATGTATTAAACCAACTTCTTAGGTGGGCTACTGCCTTGGTTGACTGATACAGAGTGCTTATCTTGCTTTAATACTATAGTAATAGGTTTCTCAAAACAATGAACAACAAGTTGTTTGCAACATAACATGTGGGAATTGTGAAGGATCCACTAAATGCTGTGGTTCATTTGATGCACTAAGAAAGAGCATGGCAAAATAAACAGTGGGCTAGCTTATCAGCTTTCCTTAATCAATGTAAAAGAACATGAGAGGTGTAAAGAGCTGCTCAGTGGCTTGCCAGTCAGAACAACTGGTGAGGCATTGAGTCACTCTACAGATATAGCTCCATAAATTAGCACAACATTTCTCTTTACATAGAGATAATGGTCTACGTAGGGAATTTTGACACGATTGAATTTCACTCCAGCTATGTAGAAAAAAAAAACTTCGTTGTCATTAATAACCAGAATCGAAATGAAGAATGTTTCATACGAAGAATGACGTAATTTTCTCAATTATAACACTAGCGATTAACCCGTCATGAACACTTACTTCCATTGCCAACAAGTACGGCCACGACGAGTCCATAAATAGCAAGGATACCCGCCATGACTACTGGAATTATAGACTTCATAATCAGTTCTGGGCGCATCACACTCATGGCAGCGATTCCTGTTCCACTTTTGGCTGTCCCATATGCTGCTCCTAGGGCTAGAATTGGTTTTACCGAATTAATGATCAGCATGGTTTAAACTTAGCACAGGGTAGCCAAACCTCTCATAATATGCTTACCACTAAACACAATGGCCGAAGTTGCTCCCATGGCACCGAAAAACGCGACATAAGAAGGTTGATCTCCCATTTTCTTTAAGGAATTTAAGAATGATTTCTACCAGAAAGACACCAGCTGCCGAACAAAATGGCGATGTGAGTTGGGTCAGGTGATCGATCACGTTCGTCATGTGACACGAAAATCATGTGATGTACTCGTACAAGATCATCTGTGACAGAAGGATGGCACGGTTACTCAGTAAAAAAAAAAACATGGTGGGTTTGTTTTGGAATTGATAACTTGGATATGAAAGAGGGGAGACATGTCCTCAGCGTTGTGGAAGTTCTCTCAAATGAGTGTAAAGATAGGATTCTTTCTCCAGTGGAAAGATGTTTCTTCTTGGTACAAAGTTGGGTTCAACGAGAAGTTGAAACTATGCAGAGGTATAGTGACAAGGTTGTGGAATCATGATGTGAGCACAGTGATCATGCATGACTTTTTTGAATTTTTTTAGTGTTCATAGGCAGCATTCATGTAGACTGAATGAGAAAATAGTTAAAGTGAGCATATTTGGAAGATATCTAAGTGTCGGAGTTCAGATCTTAGCAACTAAATTGACCATCAGCAATCATCAACAATCATCTGACTATTCACACTGGAAAGACTGTGGCTATGCTGATTTCCAATCATTCTTTTGTTGGTCCATTGAGACCTGTTATGTTAGGAAATTCTTACATTCACTTCACTTCTAAATCCACTTGCTTAGGGGTTGAAATCGACTATAAACTGAACTGGAAACCCCACGTAAAAGCACTGCGCACTAAGTTTGGAGGAAAGCTAAAATTCTTGAAAAATTTTAAAGCCCTTCCCTCAAGTGTTTTAGAGGAAATATATTTTAAAGGGATTGTCCCGAGCATCACTTACTGCATTGCTATTTGGGGATCCTGCTCACCATCTACATTCTATATTTTAGAACATCTACACCTGAAAGCAGCCAAACTAGTTCACAAACTCCCTACCGAAACTCCTGACACTGACGTTCTTGACCTTGTAAAATGGAAACCTCTAGTCTATATTTACAAGCATAGGCTTGCTTCTATAATGTACCAGATCTATCGTAATAGCTTACCTGATCAACTCACAGCCCTCTTCGAAACTTGCAATACTAATACTAATTATAATTTAAGGTGCACAAATCACTTCTCGCATGTACGGTACAATAGCAACATTGGCAGAAATAGTGTAAGATATAGAGGACCCATCGTTTGGAATTTAATCCCTAGAGCCATCAAGGATGCTTAAAAACTTAGACAAGCCTCCAAGATACTGGACCAACTCCAATTCGAAAAAGAGGCCTGTCTGATAACATCAAAATGATCAGATTTCTTATATTTTTAGTTTTTAAATTTTTAATTAATTAATTTATTTATTTTATTTAAGATTTTATATAAATACATTTTTTTTTAAATTAAGTTGTCAGTAGGTCCACACCAGCCTTTGGGTTGCTGCAAACCAACCTGCCTTAACAAATAGTATACGTATGTATATATGTATGTATGTATGTATGTATCAGAGTTTGTACATTGCTGTACTGAATTAGAGTAATTGCAAATGACTTGAAGTAATAGTCAGAAGCATGTATTAAAAATTGATTTTCTTCTTGTCTGAGATAAAGTATTACTGAATAGGTATATATCTTCCCGAGTGTGCACGATCATGCAATATGTATGAGTGAACATGAAGTGCTATTTTACTTTTTGTGGTGAGTGGCGTTTTGAAAACCAGTAAACAGTATTCCATGAGATGTGTTAAAGAGTATGTAATTCTGTATTTTCGGAATCTCTCGGAGCAGCCCCACAAATTAAGGCCAAATAAACCAAGAGATTAAGTTGAGTTCTTTCAATCATTCTTTTTATGTGAGGCAGAATGCTCCAGGAGACAGCAGTTACATAGTGGTGTATTTGTAAGGTACTTCTCTAGTAAAAGATTTGGACAACTTAGGAGTATTTCGAGTTATGAAGGGGGATCCAGTGGAAGCAATGAGGGCAAATCAGATGAAAGGGAGAAAGAAAAGTCCTCAAGAAAAAAAGCAATCAAAGGTACACACAATTAAATAAATGTTTTGAGTGGCTGTACAACTACTATGAGACTAGAAGATTAGATGTAAAAGGTCTTTAAAGACCATGGTTAGTAGTATTAAGAAAATACATATTTGGTTAGCAAACAAATTATGTAGGATGATTGAACTGCAACCAAATTTTGTATGTAGTTATTGTAACTTTTTCATGGTGTAAGTGAGGTTAGAACTTGGATTCAGGGTTATTGTTTGAAATTTGACTTGAAGATTGATTTTTGCAAACCTTGTTAGATACTTAGTAACTTCCCTTTTGGGAAAATAGTGATTGTTTTGTTAACCGTTTCATATTTTATTTTGATTCTTGAAGGAGAAAGAGCAAAAAGATTTTTTAAGATGCAACCAATTGATGTCAATTATGATAGAAAATATTATCAAAATACATTTATTTCTGCTACCCGTGCCATGAGTGATTACCTTCTTAAACCAAGGTATGGTACCAAACACAATGTCTGTTTGGCTTCTTGTTTGTTCATGATGCAATCAAATTTTATCTTCTAATCAGTTATGAAATTACTAAGATTGGGTTCCCATTGTCTTTTGTCTCCTAACCTTAATTATTCAGTGCTAGGAGACAAACTTTAAGAAATGGAGAGGCCACTTGATGTTCTTTTGTTGTAATTGGCTTAAAACTGTCAAGTTGCCCAAAATGAGTTTCTCACTCTGTTAGAGATTCACTCTGTACAAGGATATTTTATTGATTATATGATTGCAATGAATTCTTTATGGTCTATACAAATGAAAATAAATTGAATTTAAGTTTCAGTGTGGGTAGGATATATTGATTCCTTCCTTCAGTTATTAAGAGGGAATCAAGAAAAAAGCTAGGCAAAGTGCTGTTGTTTCAGCTGCAGTAAAAGAGTGGTGAATCCTGGCCAATGAATGTTCTTTGGTGGTAATTGGCTTAAAACTGTAAGGAAGCCTGAGATAGGTGTCTTACTATGTGGGTGATGCTCACTGTACAGGGATATTTTATGGAATTTTTGATTGTGGGCTAAATGAATTCTTAATCCAGAGAAGTACAAATAAAATGAATTTGAATGGCAGTGTGGGTAAGGTTTATCAATTTTTTTTCCTTCAGTGATTTAGAGGGAATCAAGACAACAGCAGTGCGGAGTGCTTATAGTGATCCACAACAACCTCCAGATGTTTGCTATTTAAAATCAGATGTAGAGAAAAGGTAAGTAATGAACATTTGTCTGTAAATTATGGAGGGAGAGTTTCTTTGCTTATTATGGTCTGGTTTTGCCATGGTTGCCTTTTATTTCTAAGGTAAAGAATACCTGTTAATAAGACAGTAGACTTGGTACTCTAGGAGGAAACTAGCTTTGAGGTGTGCTTGTATATTCTTGTAAAGAAAAGCATTCAGTTAATTAGTAAAAAAAACTAAAAGCAATATGAAGGAGTTTATATGGGTATATATTAGGCAATATTGTTAGGTAATGTTGAACTGATCAATTTCTTTGAACAGCACTTGATAGAAGAGGAGGAGGCTATAAAGAATAGGAAGAGCAAAACCAGAAAATTGCTAGAAACTTGGGAAAAAATGAATTTTCAAATTTTGGTTTTATTTTCAGGTGTTTTTTCTTTGTACTTGATTTTTTTAAGAAAATGGCTTGGGTTATTGAGAATCATCAAGACCTATTGCAACAAAACTAAAGAAATCCCAAACTTGATTAATGAGTTTCTCATCAATAATATCATGCATTGTACTTATTGTAACAGCAAAATTGCAAGGTTAATTAAAATCAAACATAAGAATTCAAATAATTTTTATTCTTATTTAAAATATTCAGAGCTTATGAAGTTTGGGGAAGCCCTGAAGCTCTTTCAAGAGAAATCTGGAACAGAAAAAAGGTGTATGAAGAAAGTGAACGTTATAGGAAAGGTACTTTACAACTACCTGTGGGCTCATGTACAGTCAAACCATCATTAAGAGCCACCTCCTGAGATGGTCACCTTTCCACAATGGTAGTGCATGATCCATAAAGTGTGTCCTAGATGCCAATTCAAAATAACCTCTCAACAAAAGTTGGTGGTGAAATAGATAGGGGTATTGTTTTGCACTCCTCCCTTTCTGTAAAGCCTAACTCTCTACTGCTACTCCCCCTCACTTGCTATTGTCAAGAGATTCAAGTGTATAATATTTATTCAATACTTTCTTTGTAGTGGTAGCAGCAGGAGCAACATCAGTAATGTGCAATTCCTAAGAAATCTTTACTCAAGTAACCTATTATCAACTTTGCTCATTTTTCTAGGCCTAGGAGAACTAATAGGACATCTAAAGAAGTCAATAAGAGACCACTCTAAGAAGAATGAAGAGAACAAGGTCAGTTGATAGGGCTCCAAACTCAACTTTATTCAAAGTGGCCAGTTATGAATAGTTTTGTTCATGACTTTTGAACATGGAAAGTGCATGAATACCATCCCTACATAATTGCTTACTGGTAGTTAGTCCTTTCCAGGGGCTCACAAAGTAGCTCACTTTTCTCTTGGAGAAGGTCTTCGATTGCTTACTCAGTATGTTTTTATCACCTTCCATTTTATTTTCTAGCACTATGGTGAAAGGATACAGAGAAATATGTTGTTGAAAGGTTCTGCCAAGGTTGTGACATATGCAATCTGCAGGTACAAAACACCTACACAACTGTAACACTTCTAGCTTAGCTTGGGTTATCACTCTTGTCCAATTCCTGGATTAGAGTGAAACAACAATTGATGTGAGACTGTTTTAATTTTGTAGTTATAGGATCACATATGGTTGTCCTGTTTTTCTGTTTCTTAGATTTAGACCAGAATTACCATAATTAAAGATGGTCTAGTATCCCCACTTGTTCAAAATGCACCCCACTTAAGCTGGAAAAGTTATGCTCTAGAATAATCAACTTTTGAATAGTTATTATTGTAACTCTAACTCAACATCCTTCAAAGGAAAACTCTTGTCATAACCCCTCACAGTAAATTTTAGACTATTTTTTTTACTGTTACAAGGAAAGGAAAGTGCTTCTAGTGTAAATGATATGTTCTGTTGATGGGCCAAGTTTGCATATGGTGCATAGTGCTAAAGGACAACTTATTATTATTATTAAGTACATTATTTATTGCATTGGACAGATCAGTATTGTTTGTTGATGTTTTTAATAGCAACCTAGCAGTGATGCTGTTTAAGTTTGGTGCTTATCTGTACAGTGGATCAGCAACAATGTTATCAGAATCTATACATTCATTAGCAGACATGTTGAACCAGGTATGGTATGATTGAATTTATTTACATCTAGCTAAGAAAGGCAATCCATGTAAAGATACTCTGAAGATGGCTCATATAATTCCGAAACAATTATCAATTTTCAAACAAAAACTAAATAGTTATTCATGAAAAAAATGATATGATAATGCCTTAAATTTGTTCTTGTCTTGGCAAGAACAAATTTAATGCATGTAAAAGTTTTCTTGGTATTAGATATTTTTGATATTAGTTTACAGTGGAAGTTGTTAAAACGGCTACAGTGGATGTATTGAATTTTGCAGCCTATGTTTCCATTTCATGTTTTCTTGCTTCTTCTTCTGCCTCTTTGCCACAAAAAGAACTCTCAAAATTACTTGTCACTCTCATTGAGTGTGTGCTTCTTTGCCCAAAGTTGAAATAGGAAATGAAATTGTTTTGTTTTTTAGCTAACAATTTTATTGGTCTTCTAACCATTGCCCTTAGGCAAATACAACCTGATATTTATGAGGAAATTTTGAATGTTATGAGTTATTGTAATGAGGCTTTTTCAGTGAGTGAGGCTTTTTTGTTTTTTTTATCAATTGAAAGTGTCTGTTAGCTGTTGGAATCATGCAGTCAATCAAGAAACCTTCTCCAGATCATCCGTAAGTATAAGTACTTCCCTGTAAACACAAGTCTGATCATGGTTTAACTTATGCTTTTTGCGATATACCTTATCAGATGATTATACACTCTTGAAGCAGTTAGTGGGGGAAAATACATTATTAATAGTGAACAGCAGATAGACATATTTCCATTAGAACGTCTCAAGCCATATTTTCCTGCCAGTTTTCAAAATAGTTTTAGGCAAGCTTTGTGGACCTAATTCTTTACGTCAGCAGAGTTAATGTAACCAAGTTTTGGAGAAAAGAATGTATGAAAGTGAAATTAACAGACCCTGAAATGTTTTAACTTTTTAATCTTAAAGAATGTGGTTGTCCATCATAAAGGGTAAGATTTAGGTTGGCCTTGCATTTTGGTTACTAGTCAGACACTGACTTCATCTGGAACCTGACGAAGAGTTTGAAAACCAAAGATGATTTTTACATTAGTTGCTACTTGTCTGTGTATATACCATACAATGTATGGTTGAGTGTACTTTTTCCAACATATGTTTAGGTTAATAAAACTATCTTTCAGATATGGCTGGTCAAGAGCTCGTTACGTGTATTCTCTTATTAGTGGTGTTGGGATTTTTTTCCTTGGAGCTGGTGTAACAATGTATCATGGTGTGTCAGGCCTGATGAATCCATCTCCATTAGAGAATCTTACAATGGTCAGTTGTGATAAATAAACATTGACAATATCTAGCTATAAAGTTTTCAGATCAATGTCAGCATCTGAGCAAATGTGCACATTCTGGTACCCCTCCCCTAACCCAACACCAGCCCACTCATAACAAGTTAAAGTTAATGTTTGGTTAGGGGTAGAAGTTGCCTATATACTGACATTGATCCAAATTTTTTGTAAAGTTAACTGTGTGACACTTTTCAACTTATAAGCTTCTAGCTTCTATTGGGTTTCCTTGCTACATTTATTATTTAGTTGTTGAAAAATTTATAAATAAATGTAATGTTGCAATCTTCTAGTAATTGTAGAAAATTGTTTGTTTGTAAATAGTCTCCCTCACAGCCATTTTTGGATGGCATGCAAAAAATGGCTGTGAGTGAGACAAGTAAATTATAGTTTTTTTTAAACAATAAAATAAATGTATTGTAGTTGTTACAGCAAATGGGGTCATTAAAAATGCATTATAAGTGAAGATCAAACAAAACTTGAACTTTAAGATAGACCAGCATTAAAAGACAACTTTTAGTTAGTGATTGGTCTAATTTCAATGGCTGGGTTGCCAAGGGATACTAAGTTTTGTACCAATGATATGATTAATTCCAAATTCCCATTATTACCCAATAATTGTGACTAGCTAAATTAATGGTGGTATACTGTGGTTGTGTCATGCCACAACAGAAGGCAAAAAAATTTCAAAAGCTTTAAGTTGTGTTTGAAACATAATTCTTTCCAGCATTTCCGATACACATGAAATTAAAGTGCATAGTCTCAGGAGGATATTCAGCCTACCAGATGACTTTTGTTTTATAACAAGAGGTTACTTTTGCATGTTTTATCATTCAGGCCTATACTATTCTTGCTGGATCATTTCTAGTGGAAGGAGGTTGGTTGTGTACAGTCATTTTTGTCTTCTTTGTTTGTTAATAGTTGATCTATCTTCATAGTACATTGTTTGGAAATTGTTGAAACCATAATGATTGTAATTAATTGATGCTTTCATAATTGATCTATTAATAGTTAGTTCTTAATTAGTGGTTTGTTTCAATAAGGAAATGCATGTTTCTCTGATTGGTTATTGAAAGTCCTCAAGGACTGTCTGATTTAAAGCAGCTTGTAATTGGACACACCAAACTGGACAAACTGACAGCTAATGAACATTAAACAGCAAGTGTTCTAAGCTTGTAAAATTTAGATACCTGCTGGTAGTCCTTGAAAACTATTAATTATAAAAGAACCATCTGTGGTAAGGGTGCCAAGATGTAAACTGAAATTAACTAGTCAGCCACCTTTAGCATGAGACATCATGTTTAATGCTATTGATTTAGAAAGTAATTAAAACAAAAAAGGGAAAACAAATAAATGAGATTGCTTACTGAAACAAATCCAACTGACTACAGATGGTGCAAGAACTTTGTCACTAAATGTCACTTCTTCTTATACTGTGTAAAAACCCATATCATTTTATTTTGTGAGTGGTATAAACAATTATAAACAAAAATATTGACACTTGACTGTTTTTCTGCATCCTTAGCAACTTTGTTGCTGGCCATAGGGCAGGTGCGGAAAAGTGCTCGGGAAAGTGGCATGTCGTTCAAAGAATATGGTAATAAGATGGTATGATAATTAGCGCACAGTGTCATACAGCACCTGACTGAGTGTGACAGAAGACAATGAAATTGACATGGATATTAATTTTTTTAAAATTCCTTGAGTGTTTGAATAGGGGGTTTTACCATTGACAACTTGAGTGGAAGTCTTCAGTTTAGCTGAATAGCAAATTTATGTCAGTCCAAGAGTGTTATCAGTAAAAATGAATTGGTCAGTGTGGTAATGGTGAATAGCACCACTTCAAACTCTGTTAAGTTTTATATCATCTCATTGGACCAAGTGCTCCCTTTACTTGTAGCTAGTCTGTCTATCAAATGCGAGCATATTTTTCAACTGCACTCTGTCTACTGTTGCTGTACTTGTAGTGATGCGTGGTAGAGATCCCAGTGCAGTGACAGTCCTACTTGAGGATGGTGCTGCTGTAGCTGGAGTTATGTTGGCTACATGCTGCCTTGGTCTTACCTCTTACACTGGAAGCCCTGTATTTGATGCTTTGGGTTCAGTGATGATTGGAGGTACTGGTACTTTAAACTCACACACAGTTCTTGATATTCAAATTTACCTTCTTTTTCCTTTTTTTCTTTGGGTAATAAAGTAACAAATGAACAAGACTGACATGTTGTCTTAATGGATGCTTGATAACAATTAAGGAATTTGATCTCATAATTACTTGTTTAATAGAAGAAGTAAGATTTTTATTTAGTGAGAAGAAATTTGAATATCAAATGCTGAATAGGAAAAATCTAAAATTTATTTGAATCAGAGACCGTGACATTATCTGTAGTCATTCATTTTTTTGTGCAAATCACACCTTTGCTTGTTAATCTGTTACTTTTTAGGGCTTCTTGGCTCATTTGCAGTGTTCCTTATTGGTAGAAATGCTGACTTCCTGATTGGAAGGTACTGCATTTACTTTTGGATCTATGCTTGAAATTTTTTCCACTTTTTCCGACTTTTTATTGTTATTTATGAGGTGGTTTCTTTCCTTTTCAACCTCATAAACATGATTTTTTGTCTTTTCTAGAGTGTACTTTCTTGGGCTGTAAGCCAAAGAGGTTTGACCCCCTTCTCTCTGAATCCCCAAGTTATTCTGCACAGATAGTCCACACAATATAATATAATGTAAATGAAAAAATTACGCGCGTCTGATTGGCTGAACAAAGCGAACATTTTTCATTTAACACGAGAGCAAATTTTCAAATAGCTCGTGCGCTGCCAAAATTTCATCCGTCTTGAATTTCTGTGATGTGTTTCTCATGTAAATTATTAACAAGTAACAACATGATTTTTCGTGCAGTTTGTTGTAAATAAGCACTTATAAAGTTTTCAAAGACGACAAATCGCATAAGTTGCACTCGAAATCATTCAAATTTGAGTTTTATATTATTCTGCTTTCTTTGTTATCGCACTCTCTTACTTAGTCACCTTTTTTTTTTTTTTCCCTTTTTTTTTTTACAAATAAAAGTTACCTCACTTTCTTTTCAGATCTATTCCAGTTAACAGAATCCAGCAAATCATTGAAGTATTGGAAAGTGATATTGTGGTCAGGTTGGTAAATGATATGAAGCAAAACTGTATAGCCCGTTTGTTTTTGTCATCAAGAACAAAAGGTGTTACAAAACTTATTATAACATGGCTAATAAATTTGTCTCATCAAATTCAATTGCGCGAGCGTGCTTCATATTCCTATTGAGCACGCTCATGACGTTAGCAAACGTATCCCTCGTGAAAAAAAATTTTCCATTAGGTTGAAAATGTTATAAAACAATTGGTTCATACCTCAGCTGTGCGTTCATCGAGATATGAAGCACTTGGGAAGTTTAGAGAGCACTCAAGAAGCTAGAGTTGCTCGAGGCTACGCATCTTTCGTGCTCTCCAAACTTCCCGCGTGCTTCATATCTCGATGAACGCACGCTGACGTATGAACCAATTGTTAAATGTACTGCGCTGTTGAAGCAAATTGATTGCGTGAAAAACATTCTGTTTTCAAACCCAAGTGGTTACTTTTGAACGGAGGCCTGTTAAAAGAAGCCTTTTAACGCCTTGATTACGTTTGGATTTCCTTTAGGTCGATACATGACGTGAAAGCTACTGAGATGGGTAAGTTTCCTGCTGTGGTGAAGTGCTTTTTGAAGAGAAAAAGAAAAAACATTATATAATCACTCTGAACCTTCACTTTCCAGGAGCAGATGTAGTTCGTTTCAAGGCTGAGGTAAATTTTGATGGACGAGAAATTACTCGCTGTCATCTCAACAGAGTTGATATGGAACTGTTATTAGAGGTAAGCGTGGAGCACAATGAGTGTCTACCTGCATAGGACCGTTTATTCTTAGAAATTCTATTGAACAATGAGGAAAGATTTCCTCGTACACTATAAAACTCAACCAAGTTACAGCCGCACCGTGGCACAGGTAACGCAAAACAAAAGAGTAATCCTCTTGCCGATAGACAGAAAGAAAAATGTTCCCACCCCAAATCTCATCTCAAAGTAACGGAGAGATCTTGGCCATTGGTTTCAATTGTAATTGTTAGTGTAGGAACTCCTAGAATCAACTTTTTATTCATCATGGCGATTTTATATTATTTTTTTCCAGGAGGTCCAACAGCTGACCACAGTGCCTGAACTAGAACTTTTTCTCCTGGAACACGGAGAAGAAGTAATTGATATGTTGGGTCAACAAGTAGACAGAATTGAGAAAAATATTAAGGTAAAGTACGTCTTGACCAAAGAGATGGTGACTTAGTTCTAGCCTGTGAACTTGCAAAGAGTGCGTGCGAACAGCAAGTGAGGTGTTTACACTGTTCTACCAATGTGGATTAACCTTGTTTTCCTTTCCCTTTTAGAAAAGAAATCCCGAAGTGCGTCATGTTGATTTGGAGATTCTTTGAAGAAACGTGTTCCTTATCAGTTGACCACGAAAGATTTTCAAGCTCTTTGCTGTACAGTTTCCTTGACTCAAGCTTGTCAGGGATAAATTGATGGAAAATTAATTCTGACAATTTATTCATCCCTACTTAAGTGAGGACTTATCGTGATCACACTAGAGACGATGTGTTACGACCAGCAGGCACACACATTGCCGGAAAAAAAGTCTTACCTCTCCCATAATTTTCATTATAAAATGAATTGGAGGGCCCATAATTTACTCAGAGACGTTTCCCAGTATGGATAAAAACTACTCGAGTTAAAATCTGCAGTTTTGCGAGGCACGACGGTTGATGTGGAGGGCTTGTAAATGTCTCTGTTAAGACAATCCTCTATGAGATTCAAAAGTGGCAGCATCAAATGCCGTTTTAGTTTCGCGTTCTCGAATAATCAAGGACATTAGCGGTTTGAAGATAGTTGCCATCTTAGTCGCTAATTGCCTTATCTATCGTTTGAATTTAATTAAATTTAATAGGATAATAAGAATAATGCTAAATTTTTGGTGGCCTCTGATCCCCTTAAATTTAATAGTGTTGATATAAAGAGGCCACAAAGTCAATCAATCTGCAATCACACGACATAAATTGTAACTCAAGTTACTAAAGACTAAACTTTCACATTCCTCGTTCTTGTGCAAATTTCTTGATATTCGTTTGTTCTAACTTCAAGGTGGTTCTTAGTCCCCCAAACTTCTTTTCCCTGAACGAGTTTATCATATTTATTACATCCATTTTGAAATCACTGGTGGTCCCTGTAATCTGATTGGCTCAAATAAGTGCGATTTATTTACAAATCGCACCGTTTTTTGCTTTTAAATCACATCTTTTTCCCAGCCAATGAGGAGGCTACACTAAAAACAAAACAACCAATCAGATTTCAAGGCTTGTTTAAAGTAATCATTCAAACATAAACTGCAGTAAAATGAAAGACAAAGAGTATCATGTGGCAAATTTTGTAACTTTTGTTTCCAAAACTGCTATTTCCTCCCCCCCCCCCCAAAAAAAAAAAAAAATTGGATGAATTTAATTTCAAACCGGCTCAGTACTGCATCAATAAAATATTTGAACTGACTAAGTCCTGTATTTGGGCGATTTCAAAATGAACGCAATAAAGTGGTAATTGAACCTCGCGTCGTGCAATTTTGGTCAGAAAGCATACTTGTGATTACAAATCGAACTTGGGTTGAGCGCTCTTTCGATTTTGAAATCACGCGTATGATTTCAGCCCAAATTGCACTTCACTCAGTTCAATTACCATTATTAATCTTTGATTTATGTGTATTCAAACTGTTCCGAGCCACCGTTTATAGATATCACCGCCCAACCATCCTATTGGCCTCATCACCGATAAGGCTTTCACTAAAGCAGAGAAGATTTTAATATTAATCTGAGGCGGATAGGTTTATCTTTTATTACAGCTCCCTGCAATTGTTGTATCCAGACGACATACTGTTATATACAACTTTTAAATATCGTATTACATACCACTTCAGGCTTAAGACAACATTACACATAACGGGGGCCTCGCGCTTTCTTTGATTCCTGCTTCGGTTTTGAGGCACAGCTTAAGAACAATCTGCATTGCATTGCACACCTTTAGACGTGAATTTAGCAGCACGCGTGAGTATGGTTATGATGAATTCTTAGCTGTGGTCCTCTGCGAGAGGAATGACCTACTCGCTTCGGGCTCTATATGTAAAAAACACAGACTGGTTGAATTTGTATGTCCTTTCTTGATTAGGCTGCTCATCATATTGCACTGTGATGGAGCTCTCGTTCTTTCAGAATTAAACCCTAAAGAAACCAAAAATTACCCAGTTCAGCACATGAAACATCCTCTCTAGAAAGGCACGGGCGCACTGCATTATCGTTCAAGTGATGGTCAAATGCACCAACAACTCTTTGGAGAGGGGAAAAATGATGAACGTAACGTTTCATCAAAATAAAAAGAAATAAAGAAAGCACAGCATAGATTTGCATTTAAAAAGTAAGACCAAGAATGAAAAAGATTGTAACGCTTCTTTACCGATGCTCTTTGCGCGAGTGACTTCTCTCTACATTTGGCGCTGCATTATGTCAACTGACTCAAGAAGGCAGATCTGTGTTGAAATCTCCATCTCACCTGGCCCTTTCCTCAACTTTACATAACTGTAATTCTTTACTTCTCGCTTTGCTGTTTACGAAAGTTTTATATATACTTGGTTTCCGATTTGCGGACAATGCCAGGACGGTGTTTTCCTCTCCTTGTAACAAATTCTCTTCAGAACTATACTAGCGGCAGTAACCTACCCCAAACAAAGCGAGATTCTCGCTAGCTCATGCTCCGACTGAGACACAGTGAACCAATAATCATTGTATCAAGATAAGGTGTGATTAATATTGAAACTCATGAAGAAGATAGAATAACGGAAGAAAAGTACGACGAAGTGCTCCTCACCTGTCGTAGAACTGCAAGCTGCTGTAGAATCATCTCTTGACGTGCTGTCGGTACACGGTCTGGAGAAGCCTAAATGAAATCAAAGTGCTCTGTGAGCAAACTCGTGAATTGACACATGATTTTTGAGATTATGTTTAATGTTATCTGGTTTAGGGAATTTTGTGGTTGATTGTCATCTAGAGTACGAGCAGTAGTTCAGTGTTCGCTAATGTAGCAAAGAAACAAAGTAACGTTGGGACAAGAAGGCATTACAATTGAAATGATCATGCTATTACATTTAACAAGGTGGATGATGTCATGTGTTTTAAACGTCTATCATTTTTGTTTCTGGTTCAAAAGAAAAGGTTGGAAGTAAATGTGGGTGAAAAGTGAAATTTACTGTCTTTCGTTGTAAATATTAGAAAATCAAGGCAATACTGTCTTAATGAAAACATTAACGATTCCCTCTTTATCAAATGAGACAAACGGGAACGAGTTTTGAGTGATATAACTAAGCCAAGCCTGCCACCGTCATTTTAGATCTCCGCCTGGGTAGATTTAAGTCACGTGCTAGGCAACGTATAATCAATAACAAGATAGAATTTCATTTCAGGCCTATTTATCAATTTTGTGGTGTGTAACTTTCGCATTTTAGTACGTTGTATATATGTTGAATCTTCAAATTGTCTTGAAACTTACGAGAAAATTGTTCTTTAAAAATTCACTGAAAATCGGTAGCTAAAATTGTTTGTCTAAGTGTTATTTGATTTTCGTGTTAACTTGTTATTTAGTCAGTCGCCGGCATCCTCTGTTGCTTCACACAGGAAAAACACACGCGACGAAACGTAATGATCAATTTTGTCCTCAATCTCACGCTATAACAGAAAAAGCTTTTGAACATCTGTAAACTCCGAGCGCTTCGCAGTAAGTGATATTTTCAATGAATCTTCGGATTGTTTTCAAGTTCAAGGATTGTAAATTTCAATTTTATGAAAAACGAAGGTTGTTGTTATTTCAGTGTGAATCCTTGAATGCTTGCCAGTCGCTGGCGCCGCTTGTTGAAACTAAAACGAAAAAAAAAACTCTTTTAAGATTATCATTGGCTTCTTTTTCACCCCACCACTATTCTTAGCAACAAAGGTCGCCATTTCGTCTGTTTATTGCTCGCCAAAAACTATCAAATGTACTCAAAAGCCTAAAATCTAAAAAAAGTTTACAGGAATCGACCAATCGAGCGAGCGAGCGAGCGAATGCTATTCCCCACATCGTATCTATACCTCGCTCTTGCGCATGCGCGCAATTCACGAGTTAAAAAGGGTAGGTTTCCGTCATTATTTCTTTAAGACGCATGCACACACGAACGAAAAGTACATATCTCTCCAAGAAATAGTCCAGCTCCTAGTACATGTACTTCGAGAGGTAATCGCGTTGAAGGCAGACCTCACCTGAATTGGATAAATGCCGGCATTTTCGTTTTGTATTTTTGTTTGGTGTCCTTTGACGTCTCGTTTTCCGGCTTCTGTAGAATGTTGAACTATTTCATGTCTACTTCTCAGAGTAACTGAAAATTGTTTTCCTGTCTTTTCACTTTTAACAGTCTGCCGACCTTGGACAGCTTGGGTAGTAGTTGTTCGAGAAGTCACAACAGATTGCGCTTTCTTATGTGTTTGTTTATTTCTGTTCATGGGGTTCTGATCTTGACGAGAACTAACATTATCAGCCTGTGCTGAAGGTGGAGTGTTTGGAACTGGATGGAATGTAGCACTAGCAGTGCGAGTGTAAGGTATCATAAAGGCATCCTCCAAGGGACGAGCCAGCTGTGCTGCTGCTGCACCATCCTCGTGTCCACCTGTTATATTTTCTACTGAACCCTGACGCTTGTTCCGTGGCTTAAGTGCCTCTTTGTTTCTCTGTCCTCTTTCTGATCGTGACCGCGTAGTTACGTGAGCCGCTCCTTTAGCACGTGAAGGAGAATTTTTTTTCGTTTGAATCTTTGCCTGTGGGTTGTTCCGTACAGAAGGAACAGGAGATGAAGAGATCCATTCTGATTCTAATGAGGCATTTAAACTCAACTGTTTTAACTCCGATTCAAATGAAGTATTCTCCTGTTCTGTTGAAGCAATGAGCATGTCATTCGTCTTTGCGAGTAATTCCTTGTGTTGCGGGGTTGACCGGATGTGTTCTGGTCTGGGTGAAACAGAAGCGGTATCAAGATGAGATGTGTCTGTAGATGAATGTCGTTGCCTCAAGACCAGGCCAGCTATAGAGATCAATATAAAAAATCTTCAGTCAAAACTCACCACACCAACAAGTAAAAAACAATTCTAAATATCAATTGAACCACGCCGCTAAAAACGCTTGGTTCGTTCTATACCAGTGTTTCTCATTCAAGCATTCCTTTCTTTAAAACTTCCTTCATATCAAATCGACATATCGTAGATTAAACACAACTTGTTTAGCGAAAACAAGAAGAAAGGACCGAAACTAGGTACGTTAAAATAACCGAAAACGTCAATCAAGGCCGGAAAATATGACGGCTTTGTATGATATCTTGATATTTGAACCTGTAAAAGATGCTCTCGTTTGAACTTGAATGGACATTACCCAACCAGAAATGAAGTGTTCATCTACAACTTATTTGTCTCGTAATGTTACTATACATTTCCAGAATTGGCTACATCTATAAACAGCTTATATGATAAATAAATAAGGTGGTGAAAATTGACTAAATAATAGATTGAACATACGAGTCTTCAGTCCAGACACATCGTGACCGCGCATTTCCAACTGCTGGATCCTTTTGGCAGCTTTTTCCTGACGGAGTTTTAAAACAAAATAACTCTTGTTAGTATGAAGTGCAATAAGTAGGAGGTTTTTCAATAAAAGAACCATAAAAAAAAGTTTAGAAATGCACATGGTTGTTGTGTTTAACTCGTGATAGCTTTTTATTAAATAGATATAGGAGATTTTGGTTTCAGTTGATAAGAAGATTAACAGGACGATGCGTGAGCACTTGTGGTCCTGATCACAAACGAAGAGAATTCCTGAAAGAAATAGTCACAGCTAAAACAACGATTAATCCAAAGTTATGGAGGAATCCACATATTTCGAGCTGTATATAAATATTAAAACTGACAAAATAAAGTTGACGATCACATTAAAACTAATCATACTGAGTATTAAGGCGACAATCGTAACAAACATACCAATCTGATAAGATAAACCCGTGAAGGGGTGGGTGGTGCAATGTCGTATTCATCATGAATTTCCCCTAGAAGGCTGAATTAGCCCTCGTAACAAAATCTGTCATGATTCTTCGGTATCAGACAGCGCTTTTTTTTTGGAACTAAAGTTTCCCTAACATCACTGAATAGCCGTTTAATTTGGAGGGTATTGCTGTAAAAATTCAGAGAATACCTGTTGAGCTGTCTCGTACGCCTGCAATATACTTAATTCTAATGCCTCTGCTCGACGCTTTGCTTCATTCTAGAAGGCAATGAAAATGGTTAGAACTCATTGGTTTGAACTTACGAGACAAATCAGTGAATTGATGACAGAGTGTACACTTCCTAAAAAAAAGGGGGACGATATTAGTGCTATGAGGCGATCGTCCTGTTCACTGAATTAATGTCGAGTGAATGATTCATAAAAACTAACCTCTTTTTCCTCTCGTTGTCTTAGCTCCTCCTCATACTGTTTTTTCAGTCTTTCTCGCTCCATCATCAGCGTCCTTTCTTTCTCAGTCTCGTCTTTCAGTCTCCTTTCTTTTTCTTGCTGTTTAAGACGCCTTTTTTCTTCTACTTGTTCTTTTACTGCACGCTGTAAACATTCCAGCAAGCACGTTTAGGCTCATAGGAACTATCTAACACTACCTGACAAAGACGTTAAGTCATGTAAGTTAGAGTCTTCGGTTAATATTAAAATATGAGCAGTCTGAAAACATAACGCCTCGTCATGTGAAACTTAAAGGTCCTTCGACTTATAGCATGAGTGGATAAACGTAACCTCATAGTGAGCAGATAGCAATTTTCATTACGTGTAATGTAAAACGTTGCAATATTGTTACATCCCTGCCGGTAATGCAATGAAATAGAAACAGCTCACAGAATTCACACAAATTTGGTCAAGCCACGAAAGAAACTCTCCCAAATAAGCCACATGCAACGAAATCACTTAAGTCAACAAGTGCATATAATATTTGTAAGTAGTACAACATAAAAAGACGATTCATTCGTTGCGCGTGAATAAGTAGGAAATCTTTCAAATCAGTGACAGTACCTGATGTTCAAGTGTTTTCAGCCTCTTTCTCTCCATTTCATCTTGGTTCACCTCAACTAAACTCTGCAATCCTTGACCACGGGCATGATGAATTCCTACCCTATAAGACATCACATATTTTCCTTTTTAAGAGCAAAAATGGCTCTCTACTTTTAGTTCCTCAAATAATTCTGGCAACTTTTTCTTCCAGTCTATGGATTTCACTGTTTAAATGTGCAGTACCTGAAACTACTGTCTAGTGGAGAAGGAGAAGCTGCTTCAATATGAATTTGCGATTGCTGTGTTGTAGCAGCTGTGGTGTTATTGACGACAAAAGCAGTAGCTGCCGGAGGGGACTCATTTGAAAACACCGCTGTTTGTTTCCACTTTTCTTCTCGAGCTTCCTTTTGGTAAATAGCAACACAGTCATGCATCAGGTTTGAACGCCGCAAAGGACTTTGAAAATTAAATACAATTATAATTCTCAGTGATAAACTTGTTTCTTTGTTGAAGGGAAGGTTGTTCGAAAGGTGGATAACACTATCCATTGGATAAATCTCTATCTGTTGGATACTGTTAAGCGCCCTTTGAACAGCTTGGCCTAAGTGTACATGTGAAAGAGCAAGTATATCGTAGGGTACTTAAATATGATGATTACTGGTTGATTGAAGTCTCCAGGTTCACTGAATGAAAAGAAAGCATGTTTCTTTCTCACGGTGCATATTTCTTTTATATTCATACAAAAAAAATTATTATGAATTGAACCTTCCCTCTAGTTTTGGGGGTCTAATGCCCTAACATTCAACCAATGTAATAAAAAATAGTATTATCTTAAGGTTAGATAGAGCTCTGGCCCTGCCCAAATGTGTCCTTGAGCAGTGGCAGGCACCTCCATGAGAAATGATAGAATGGGAGTTGGTATGACTCAGTGGCATCTGCATTAACATTATACAAAGAGTAAAGATGCCAGAAATAGATCTTCCAATCATGTTGTAAGACATAATAAACATGATATCAATACCAATTATCATTTTCTAGAAATGGCTCAAGTATTACCAGTGTCAGGATTAATAATTTGATTATTTTGTGATTGGGCAAAATATGCAGTCATGTCTTCATAGCATGACTTTATATTAAGTTTATAACTAGAACTTACCTCTTAAGCTTATCTGGTAAAATAGGGGAGTCATATGTTGGACCCAAAAAAAGCCACTTTACCTTCTGTAACTGCTGCTGCTTTTCCTGAGCCTGTCTTTCTTTCTTTTCTTTTATCTGTTGTTCTGTACAAGATATATGACAGTTTAATTGAAATCGCCATTCTTCATCAAGAAATATCAAATAAAAATCAAAAGCTGCAGCAGTTTTGAAAAAATATTCAGATAGACCATCAAGAAAAGAAGATATATTCCATCGTCATTCTGTTCTTACCAAGATCATGGAGCCACTTTTTCTTTTCATCAATTTTACACTGATACTCTTCATACTTTACAACTCCAGGAGCCTAATCAGGAAAAAGTATGCACAAATGCACAGACTTCAGTGCAGATGTATGTTGTTACTGACTGACAGAAGGACCATATGAAAAAGTCCTTAGAAACCAATGAACCACTACAATGTTTTAACACCAATAATGTGAACTTTACACTGATTACAAAAAAAAACATTTAGGTAGAATTCTCACCCCAATGGCAAATGAACTTCTCATAGCCACAGGAGTAGTTGTGGTGTTAAGGTCATGCGTGTTATAACTGTGTGCTGTTGTCTTTGTCTTGGAGCCACTGTCAAACTCTGGAGCTGACATAACACTGTCTTCATCCTTAGAGGTCAAGTCCTATAACAAGTTAAATCAGTCTTGTAAATTGGATTGACTCCCTATTACATTAAATGGGGGTAGCAATGAACATCTGACCTCTAACTAGTTGATGTGAAATTTCTTTACAACTCCTATTATTCTCAATCTGTACACTCTGTGATTCTCAATTGTTCTCAATCTATACGTAACTAAGACAGTGTAAATTAAAGTCTCCAAATCAGAATAAATTGAAGACATTTTGTGCAACTTTAGTATACCTTTACCTGATGCATTTTCTTGTAGTCAGCCACTATATTTCCAGATTGAGTTCTTACTGGAGCTCCTCCTCCAGGTCTGCCCCATGGATTATATTCTTCAAATTCATTATCCTTATCCTTGATTAACAGAAGAGCAAGGATAATCACTTGCCTTTTAATTATTAATTCACAATTATTTAATTGTGTTCAATAAATTCTGGCCAAGTACTAATAATACTAATAATAGTACACATTAAAAATAATGAACTTGATGTTACTACTGAAAGTATTGTAGTATTCAATTAATGTTAAATATTATATTAATTTCATGGGCAGTTCATCGTTAGTAATGTTTCCTAAAAGATGTATTGAAGGTAATGTGTTGTAATTACTAATGTATGTATTGTAACTAATGTATGTTGTTGTAAATAAAGATTTGTAAAAACAAAAACAATAAAACTGGTATCCAGGAAATTTAGAGGGTGACACTACTATGAATAGTACACACATTGTATAGAGTAAAGGATTCTATCCATTTAGTGATCAGAAAGACCCTTGGACCATGATCTGATTCAAGAATGACATGAAGAAAGTGCATGTAAATTGGATGACAATATGCATATAATACTAGTACAGATAGTAAATAAAGATACTTGTGATGTTAACAACAACAAAAATTATTTGTAATCACAAACTACCCTAAGTATAATTCTATCATTAACATATTCTGATAACATCAACTTACCAGTAACTTTCTTTTAGCTTTTAATTCCTGTTTGAGGGCTATTTGCTCATCTGTCATCACAATATAAGAACATTTACAATTTAAAAGCATAAAAAGGTTTTTGAAAACATGTTTTGCAAACAAACCAAGCTATTTAGTAAACAACTTCCACTGCTCAGTATTTCTAAAAATTTCAAAGCTGGCACATATGAAAAATTTAGTATGGAAATTAGTCCTGGACAGTTAAAGTTTTTCTCTAATTCACCATGTGATTGGTCCATATGACCTTTGCCACCTTCAGCTGCAATAATAAAGTCAATTGTGTTTTGGTCACTGATATTTTCCCATACTTAATGCTGTTTGCCTTTTTAGTTTTCATCAATTTTTCATACATTAGGCTCTTTGTGATAGTTTCCACTGTTCTAATTGGCTGCAATGTTAACTTTACCTTTGCTTTAATGACACTTGACTAAAATCTGTTCTCGTTACATGCTTCAAACTGCCAGTGATACTGAACAAGTCATACTATGCCATGTATTAACTTTATTACTACACATACCTAACTCCTTCTTCCATTGCAAATTTTTGCTGAGAGTAATGACCTACACAGAAAAGGAAACACTACTTATAATAAGCTATGCATAATGAAAGCTAAGCTGACTACTTTGACTGCTCAGTGACATTTTTTTTTGTATTTTATTTGTTTTTGGGTTTTTACAGTTTTTACAAGTACGCAAGATACATCACAAATTTCTACATGCATAAATTTACATTACACTTACTCTATTACACAAAGAAAATACCACTACACTGGACTACGAGAATAAAAGAAAAGAAAGAAAGAAAAAAAAAAGAAAAAAAAAAGTGACATGCTATTTCCCAGCGATGAGAGATCAAGTTGCCTGACTTCAAACCTAGAATCCTTAACTGGTCCCCAGATAAAAAAAGGTTAAGTTGCCAAAAAAAAACTAAAACTAAACAATGCAATGTAGAGCTAAAAAATATGGAATGAGACAATTTGTGCAGTATAACATAGTAACCAATTACAATGCTTCTAAAATATACTACATGGGAGAATAAACATAACATATCGTGGCCAAGATGGCAAGAAAGAAAGTATTTCTGAACATAATTGATATCTAAGAATTGATATAATTGATATCAAATAATTAATCTCTTTTTTCTACTTCATGCCATAAAGATGAAGTAATGTAAACTAATTACAGATTTCTTCATGTCCACCAAGAGCAGGTGACCACATTGGCAAACTTACCTGCAAATTTAATCACAACTTGGAGTGCTGAAATTATTTAATTCAAGTTTCGATACTGCAACTATTGTTATGTACATTTTCAAGAATTAGTTATCAAATGAATACTATAAAAATACCTTACAACTTTCTGCCATGTTAAAAATTGTCTTTAGGTAATTCTTTTGTTAATTACTAAATTATTGTAAAATTATGACCTTGTACCTCAGCCTTATCACCTAACAATGGTGATGCCTTGCAGTAGGCAGTTGAAACATCAAAAGTAACTACACTGTGATACAAACAATAATACACAAAATAATAAACATGTACTTACCTGTTCCTGGTTATCAGAAATATCATCTTCGGTTTTGGATTCTGATTTCTGAACCTTTCTCCTGATAAGAAATTTTATGGAGAGATATCACAGATTTGACCTAGTTTTAAATAAATTCCTCTTTTGAAGCAAAGTGTGCAATAATTGAAACTCTTATACAGGCTGCATTTACATTCCTATTCATGGTCACATGTTTGTAAAGATGAAAGATAGTATTAAAGTGCTTTGCATCTTCTTAATAATTAATTTACCTTGTTTTATTGTCTCTCATTGATGGTTGATGAACTGCTATTTGTTCTGCAGCACTTTCCATTGACCCTGTTACTGAGTTGATATAAATCAGTTCATGTACAGGTATGTAAATGTATTGACATTGTTCCAGAGGAATTCAGCAACTTGGTGGGGGTCACTATCATTTAATGTTCATCTTAGACAAGTTAAATCATGCAACGAAGAAATAAATTATATAAATCATATGTTACACATTCAATCTGCACTGCCATTTCATTGTCAATGGTAGAAATTGCTTAACAACAACAAACATTTGGTGCAGTCAGTAACATGCTAACAGTGTAACTAAATATAGTGTTTCTTCTTACATTTGGATAAATACCTTTAAGTTAGCTATTAGATAATCTGTATTTTATTGGTTAGGATACCTTTGACCACAGTCACATGATTATCCTTATATATCTTTATATCTAATTAAGTTCATTGTATTCTCGTAAAGCAATTGTGTGGAGCACTTGGTCTGATTCACACATTACTCTACAGTTAGTATATCGAACCATAATACACAACATTATGCAGCATGGGAAAGACAAAGAAAATCCCCTTCTCTCTCTTAAGATCACAAAACGTCAACATAAACAGCAAACAGACTGACCTGTATATGTGTTTTCAAGATCTGCTACAGGTTCATGCTCAGTGTCTGCAGATTTCAGAGATGACAGAATTCTTGACAACTGGTCCTTTGTCAAGTAACTAGCATCTGTAGGAGGTTCATCTTTTCGGATACTTTGACTTTTTGTTAGTTTATCATCTTGGACATTATTTTTCTGTGGCTTGGATGAGGACTTTGCTTTGCCATCTTCTCTAAAGTGGTGTGTCTTGGGAGGAAGAGTGTGAACTTGAGAGGTTCTTCCTGAGAAACCTTTTGAGCTTTGTCTTCCCTTAAAAATAACAACAATCAAGCAAGAGCAGCTCAATTGTGTCTTGATCTGAAACTTTTTGAAAGAAATTGCTATCTTAATTTTCAACTTTCTGTGGTACATGTGGTACACGCAATAGTTTCTAGTACACTGGATCCAAATATTCTTTAAACATATTAACATGACCACATTGAACTACAAAAGGAAAAATCTTTTGAGTATCAGGAACAAAATGTTTGGTTTCAGAAGATGACACTCCTTTAACAGGCACATCCTGTCAAAGCTTGAGACTATAAGATCATTTTACTACCAGCAAACGAACATTTCAATACCTTAGCAACTCTTTCCTTAGGCCCTGTTTTAAATAAGCTGTCTGTAATGAAAATAAAAGCTAAATTAGCAACTTACAGGAATTACTAAAATACAAAGTCTCAGGAGATTATATTTTCTGTCAACTGACTGAAATATATTCATAAACAGAAAAAAAATTACATATACATGGACTTATATATATTAGTACATGGGATGCTAGTCATCACCAAAAGTGCAAAAATATGTAGTTGATCTTGAGGACTATGGGTAAATGCACTTCCATAGGACTTAAATATCAGAAAAGCAATCCCAGAATCATACCAGAAAAACTCTTCAATCAGTTACCTATAACTGCTAACACAACTGTTCAAATAACTGACTCCGCCAGGCTACTTTAAAAAGCATCTCCAAAAGTGGCCCAGTAATCTATAGTCATGGCTTTCCCCCTAGTCGATGTTGGGATTAATGACATCTGATCAGCAAGCGTGATCGTCTACAGTGTATGACAGTGACAATAACAGCTGTCAATGCGTCAATTGATCTCTCAACTCAATTAGAGAGAGAATGAACCTCAACATTGAGAAGGGATCGTGGTGTACCATCAATACTTATCAGAGTAGTTATCAATGAATTGACAGTGTTCACAAGGTTTTCTTATGCCATAATGAACAAGGTTGTAATTGAAATTTGACGTTGATCTAAGAGTGATATAAATGAGGTCTTGAAAGATTCGATCAAAATCGTGGAAATAAACATTTAATAAAACGGTGAATACTCTGACCTTCATTCAAAACTATATCGAGCTTGCCCTTGTTAGTGTTAACTTTTAGCCTGTGAAGAAAAAAAAATAAGCAACAACTGACAACATCTCTTAAATCAAACCGTGTATGATATTTACTGTTCTAGATTGAATAAAAAAAAGGACTTTTTCCGCGATATTGGATAGGTTAACTACTTTCTACATCGGTCTCCCTATAATTTCTTACATCTCTTAGTCCAGTTTGGAATTGCAAAATGACCAAAGTATTTGTTTTGGTTTAGCTTCGTATAATTTCATTTGGTCGCGAGGGTGCCATCATTCAGTGCCTGTCTTCTATTGGTCAGCGGTTTTAAACGAAGAACAACTTGTGTGGTGTTAAAATCTTAAAACGCACATGTTCTTACAATCAAGTACATAGTTAATTTAGTATTATTTGAGACTCCATTGGAAGCCAAGAAGAGCAAGCTTCTATTATGAACGCACACGCAAGTGAGTACGAGTTACAAAGATTAAAGAATATCAATGAGAACAAGAAAATACTTGAAAGTCTGGGGCTTGACAAGTTTGAGGTATGATAGTGTAGTTGCATAACTGCGCCCTATTCACATCTATTAGGAATATTATGGAGAGTAATACTTTTTCCATATAAAGGTCTCTCAGGGCTTTAAAATATGGATATTTCTAGCAGTTTTTATAGCCAGGGAATATGTTTAACAACAGCACCCTGAAGTAAATCCGTCTTCACATACTGTAAATGGAGAGCTAGCTTGCGGTTGTGAGGGAATTTTATGCGGCTGAGCCGCGAAAGGAATGGGAAGGAGAAAATTTAGAAACTGCCTGAAGCAATCCTGAAGGTTGTGGAGTCTTATCCGCCCACAGGGAAGAGTCAGGAATTCCCATATGTCTTGGTAACCCTCAAGGGAAGCACAAATAAGGTAGTAAATCGAAAGTTAACAATTTCAACAGATATTAATGCATTCCTGTGTGCATAATGAGCAGAGATTTAGCTGGCACATTTATTTAGCTAATAATTCTTTCTGGCTTGATTTTTTTTCTAACAAGCCTGAAATTTGTGTCATTTCATGGTCTTTCCTGCTATTGCAGATCTCTTTTTTTCACAAACTCTGTTGTATGGGCCATTTATTATTTTTAAACTTTTACCATTTTACAACCCTTGATGGAGACATGTGTACTCTGACCTCTGTTCACTTGATTACTTGATTATTTGTTTTGTGCTGCAACAAATACAAACCACTAATTTACATTGCTCAGTTACAAGAAAAGAAAAAATAAAGTGGAGTGGCATGAGAGAGGAACAAAACTTTTGTCCTAATTGAGACCTAACCCCTAAAATGCTGATTGGATGAGGCAGAGAGCTTTTTCCCTTAAATTTGGTAGTTGCTCTGGGCAAAGTAACTTCAAATTGAAAAAATTAAAAGTCTCATTCTCTACTTTTTCAAGCTTTCATACATTGTAGACTTCTACCTTCCTTGTATGATATAGGACAAAGAACAAACTGTCTTCAATTGCTTAACCCAGTCTCATGCAATATTTGGTGTCTCCTCCTATATGTATAGGTGATGAAATATATAGCCTGAGTTTATAAACATTTTACTCCTGTAGTCTTTCACTCCAAGACCAATAATAAAGAGGCCATTACAGACTAAGGCTGTGAAGAGGAAGAGAGAACAGGCAAAAGATAAAGGTTCAAAAGCTGATGAGGAATTCAGTTTTGTGGATAAAGATATCAGATATCGACTCAGATCATCACGCAGAATTAGAGGACAGGTGGAGTAGTTTTGACAGCGGACCAATTGTCAGGGGTGGTGCAATAAGATATTACATTAAAAATAAATCTCTTTGAGATGTGCGACTCTCTACATGTTGTTAAGCCAAGTCAATTTTTGTTTTAAAGCTAAGCTGTAGTGTATATTATGTCTTTGAATATTTGGATCATGAACTTGGGAGCTTGTTTCAATATTCTTAAGACTTTAATGTCCATTCCTTTTAAACATTTTTACTTTTCATATAGAGTTTCAAATGGTCTATCTTGATCAAAGAAAAACAAAAGTCAGTTAGTTATAGGGATGTCATTTTGTCTACCCTCTTCAATCCACGTCCCCAATCTTTTTCATTAGGAACCAAGCAATCAGGACTTAAAGAATTACAGTTTTGATGATAGTGATTATGATACCCAGGAATACAGGAAGCCTTTAAGAGTACCAAAAAATAGAGAAAATGTCTTTGGAGAGATTCCAGGTAACTTGTAAACATTTTATAGAATTATTGGGAATTGACCAATAAAGGAAATATTGTAAATCTACATCTATGCCACTTATATAAACACAAAATGCATTGTAGACACAAAGAGTACAATTGTAGTTAAATGTACATTTTTCAGATTTTATTTTCTGTTGTTTAATACTCTCTCCTTAATTCACCTAATTATTTGACATTTGACATTTCAAAAGTTTCAGCTAAGAGATTTATTGTGGCTTGCAATTGCTTGTAACTGACATTAACTGATGTGTTTGTTAGGTTGTCCTGTGGGAACCTCCTGGGATTCAAGACTCGCTTGCTGTATTGATGGTGTACATCGGTGAGGAAGTCATTATGGTTCTTTTAACATACTGTAGATCATCACAACTCTATTTAAAAGAAAAAAAGAGTAAGAACATAATATGTATCACTGCCCATCGATAAATTTTACCAGTATGACTCCTAAATTGGTAGAAACAGTGTCTGATGAGCAGTTGAAATTTACTGTAAGTTTTTGCAGATGATGTTACTATTGCATACTCAATGCAGGAGACACAGGGTGTTGTGCACTGGAGTTTGGCGAGTGTCAACCACAGTGTAGGAATCGACAACACAAGTTGATTCAACATTGTTTAATGCTAATGTCTGACTATTGTACACATGCGGTGAAAACTGAAAAAGGGAAATTGAAATGTACAAGATCAAAAAATGAGCTAAGACTGATTACAAAGCAAGCGAGATCAAAAAGAAAAGGAAACTAAATACAACAGGCTGGAACTTAAGTCTGATCTTGTCTTTATGGGCTTAGAGGAACTGCAATGTTACATGACTGGAACAGTCTTGTGTAAAAAGAAACTCTGATCTATCTCCGTTGATCTCCAAACTCCAACTGACTTGATACTTAAGGGGCATACCACTATAAGGGTATAGCTCATGTATACAATTGGAGGGCTCAGAGCAAGAACGATCCCTTGATTTTTCGGCCATTTTTGAAAGTGTTCAGAAGTAGTTGAATTTTGGCATGTGGACACTTTCAAAAATGGCCGAAAACTCAAGGGATCGTTCTTGCTCTGAGCCCTTCAATTGCAAACTGGTTTATCAGGAATGCAAGCCAAGTATATAATTCAAACTGTGAACAATAGTACACTAGGAAAATTGGAAAACTGTAAACTCGACAAAGAAATACAACAGAACTTTTTCCCTACTTTAAATCACAACCAAATGATTATGTAATCAAAGTCTTCTTTGGATGTTCATTACAGTTACTGTCAATTAAGATCAGACTATTTAAGACTAGATGTTCATGCACTGTATCTCTGGTCTTAGAATACCATATTTAGCCACAGTTTTGTTGCTACTTTTTCTCTTCTCTAAAATTTGATACTGACAGCTGAGAATACTGTTGGTGTTGGTGTAAGACTAGATTCTATTAAAATAGACTAGATGTTTATGATTCAGCAGTGTATTTGTTTATCAACTTAATGCAGGCCAACAGTAGCTGGTATTCATGGGAGCGATGAAGGATGCTACTCACTTGCTCTGTCTGGGGGATATGAAGATGACCTTGACTATGGAGTCTGTTTTACATACACTGGAGAAGGTGACAATCTCACTCTACTGATGCGTGACCCAGAGCAGCAAATGACTTCCTTTGGGCCTCTGATAGGCTCTTTACAAACTAAGCACAGGCGGAATTCTGTTTAATTGCATGATATGTAATTTTTGTAAGATTGTAATCTGATGCTTGGCATGTCAATACAATTTTCAATAAAACATGAGATGTCATGAATTACTTATTACCACTGCAGTTCACATAAATTGTAAGTTAGCATTGATGTACAACAGCTGTGATCAGACTTCAGCCCCAAGGATACTAAGAAGAATCATTTATCTGAATTCATTGTGTCAGGTCATTAACTGAAAAGTGAATTTGGAAAGTTTTCTTCTTGCAGGTGGAAGAGATTTGAAAGGCACAAAAGCTAATCCAAAGGTATTGTCTAAATTTGTGCGAAACTTGTTTTTATTTACTGGATATCCCCTTTAGTGATGACTAAACCACATTTTTGTGCTTGCTTGCATAATTTAACTTGTAGTCTTTAGTCTCATGAGTTACATTTGTCATGTTTATCAAATGGTTTTTACCTAGAACACATCAGAGAAGATAGAAGCAACCACAGATTGCTGGCATAGCTTTTGGCTATCCTCCCCCCTCCCTCCCCTGTCTTCCAGATGGGATGCTATAAATGAAAAGGGTACTATTGTTGTTTTCACTATTCTCTGCTATTTTTGTAGAACTTGCGTACTGCTCCTCAATCCAAAGATCAGTGTCTGTCCAGAGGTAATGAAAGATTGGCTATATGTATAATTTCCCTGTCTGTAACAAGGTGTCTTAAGGTGTATTTAAGATAGTAGAATTATCATATCTGAACCAGTGCATTTTGCCAAATTATCTGAAATAATGTGAAGCTGAATGCTTGGCCTTTATGATCTCTATGTGATTCTCAATATCCTTTTTGATGTTGTTTCTCCACTTTGACCTGCATTACTGTAACAGGAAATTTAGCATTAAGCAGGAGTGTTGAAAGTGGGAAACCTGTGCGTGTTATCAGAGGATACAAGCTAAACAGCCTCTATGCTCCAGAAGAAGGATACAGATATGATGGTAAGAAGTTCCTGCAATGATCCTGACCCAGTGATAGAGAGATAGTCTATTAGAGAACAATTGCAGACCTACCAAATTTTTATAGTTCACATTTTTTTCTAGCCAAGCAGTCATATAGCACTTGAAAATTTAGAGGATAAATAGGGCACTAGAAAGCCTCAAGTTTTCACCTAGCATGGACTTTTACTCTCTTTTGATGGACTAAGTCAAGAAAGGGGCGACTGCACCTATAGTCCATTTTTTACCCCCTGGTATCCAGCTTCACTTGGTGATCAAGGTTTTCATTGAATTACATAAACACATTCGAACCTCCCTGTCATTCTTTTGTTATCATGCTAGCTTAATTATTTATATAGAAGCTGTAATATTTTCTTTTGTTTCACATTACACGCATTTCCCACATATTAACCTGTTGGAAACAGCTAGCTATGGTTTTTTTGCACATTTTAAAACAGCAGTCAAATGATTAGGTTAATTTTTGCATCGCAACTGAAATTGCAGTTTGTGCTAACTTTATTTATACTTAAAAATGGCAGAAAATAGAATCCTCTGATTTCTGGAGCTTTCTTCTGCCTTAGGACAGAGGTATCCGTGGCATACAACGTATCTTAAGTTTTGATAATAAACAAGAGACATGGATACCTCCCGATTTGCAAAATTCAAATCTCAACACTGTCTTTTATGAACACTCACAGGATACGGTCTGTGGATTTGACTTACTGCCTCAATCAATTTGTTAATGATTTTACCTGTTTTTAATTATCTATTGTAGGACTTTACCGAGTTGTTAAATATTGGCAAGCCTGTGGATTAAGCGGCTTTATGGTTTATAAATTTGCCCTTAAAAGATGCGTAGGACAAGCCCCGCCTCCTTGGGAACAAACAAGTGAAGACTCCGGATCAGACATCAGTGACTCTATAAATGGCTCTATTAACTGAGCTTTTGGTTATCTTTAACTTATATTTAGGAAGTTTTTTTTAGTCAGTGGAGATGTTCAAAATTTACTCTTTTTATACGCTTTCAATATTTCTAAATATCCAGGATTTATCGATGACATGCCAGTTAATGGACCAGCTTAATTCATATTATTGCAATAAAGTTTTGAATAGATTCGACATGAATGTTAAGGTATAAATGGGAAGGGGTGAGGCAAAATCAGAGTGACTTCGTCGTTGTTAGGAGGGTAACTTATGCGGCGAAATGGCAAACTCGAGGTTTAGGTGGCTATGATCGGCTACGAGTCCAGCTATGTTCATTACTTGTGTTATCAAAAATTACAAAAAGACCGGCGAAGCTACTGAAGTACTGAAGCTGCTTGGAGTGCAGTTCTAGCTTAAACCACGTTGTACTGACAAGCTGTACACAAACACGTTACCACGTAGGTGTACTAGTTGATCGACAGAGTTGCTTACCAAGTGTGTTCAACCGTTAAATTCCATTTTCCAGTTGAATTGTGAGGTCAACATCTAAGATGTCTTCAATTTGCGACGCGATTTAGTGTATCTGCTCGGTGAACATGCCAGCTTTGAACAACAAACAGCACGTGAACCCAAAAATAACCACTGCTTTGAAACTGAATACCAACGGGCCCAGAAGGTGAGGACGAGTGCTCATTGGAACGAGACCAAAGATTGGTTGGCAGATGTTGAAGCCGGCACCAAAAGGCTGGCGGACGTTTTAGCTGGGTGGAGGGCATTGACTGCCGTATGCATACATTGAATCGGGACCATCCAAGTCTTAGTCTGAGCGAGAGATTGGCACTCACATACACAGAGAACGTTTGAAAAACTCTCTATCGTTATTAGTTCAATGTTGTCGCGTCAAACAATGCATTTTTGGTCATAACCTTTTGACAAGTAATTATAGATTCGTGATGTTGGGGTTGTATGCACTGTAACCCTGCGAATCATTCGGAAACGGAAATGTTTTCATCCGCGTCCTGCGTGTTCAGGGAACAGATAGTCTGACTCAAACACCGGATGGATAACAGCGACTGTAGTAATATCACCTGTCCTTCAGATATCATAGCACAGTACGAACAGCGACATCTACATGGGATTGTAGTTTTGACCATTGAGAATAACTGGGTGTAGTTCGGTGTCTGGTGAAACACTGCCTTAATTTTTCAGTCGTTTGGAATTTGATTTTTAGCCTCATATTTTGGTACAATCACATGAGTGGGGAGTTTTGATAATAGTTAAAGGTGAGTGACGAAAGTTGATGTTGTGCCTTATGTAAATCAGACCTCTCGGTATCATGATGAATCCTCAGATTTTCGTGGAAGAAAAGCTGATGGTAAGGACTTAATACGCAAAATAGCTCTAGGTTTTTTTTCTCTGTTGTATTCTATCCTTTAGTGAAACGTGGAGGACCCCCTAAAATCCAGAGTTCTTTTACATGTAGTTCTTTTTTTTGGTTAAAAATGAACGTAGAGGTGCAGGCTCAAAAGAAAATGCAAATGACAAAAATTTTCAAATGAAGGAAATTCCAGACTAATAAATAATCTGGGAAAACATACTGGCAGGAATTATCTGGAGAGGAATTTATAGCAGAACTTGTTCAACCCCCACCCAGTGTAAGTATTCCCGATGACTTGAAAACCAGTAAGAGGGATCCGAGCGGTCAGCGGTTAACTACCGCAGAAAGTGGTTCCTTTATACAATATACCTTTTTTAGGGATTGTGCAACCAACCTTTATCCCTGCCCACTGAGGTATGGCTGAAGCAATGGGAAGCGGCGGAGATAAGATTCTCCGAGAAGCAGTTCGGCAAAATCTTGATAGGTGGCTCACAAAATTAGATTGTTCGAGAGATGTCGAAAAAAAGTTGGCGTTCAAAATGAAGTTCGTGGAGAAATTGCGAGACTCTCCGGTGGCTATTGAGACTGCACGAGCGAACGAACAACACTACGAAGTACCGACTGATTTCTTTCGTACGGTGCGTGAGCCTCTTTACTTTCGATATCGGTAACTTTTGGGCAAAAGTAAGCATTTAAACCCAAACAAGTAGTAGAATTGAGGTGTATTGAAGTATAACTGTACATGTGTCATGTGTCATGCTATCTTATGACCTATGTCATAATTTAAGTGAAGGGATTTCCAAATTCACTGGAAGTAATGCTGTTCTCCAGCCTGAGTACAAATTTATGTTTTCTTGCTTTCAAAGTTTTCTTTTAAGCACTGGTGATGTTAAATGGAAATTTCAAAACTTTGCTAGATAAGTATTTTTGACTGAATAATACCTAATAATAAATAACAAACTATTGCCTTCTTCATTTCTGCTCCCGCTTCCTGCCCTCTCCTGCCCCCTGTTCTCCTAGGCTCCCACCCCCCATCCCCCATCCCCCATCCCCTTCCACTTGCTATGGAACCAAATGTAATTTTTGCAATCCTAACTTAGTCACTTTCTGTTTTATAAGCATCTACCTTAACTTATTAAGCCTTGCTAAGAAGCTCATCCTAAATTAGTTGACACATTTGTAAAACTGAAAGTAGAACACTATTTTCTTACCCCCGAATCCCAAGTGTGCTACCCCATATGCAATCCCATCATAGCCAACCCAGTCATCAAAATGCAACCCCATCTGGTGGCACAACCCTTTAGTAAATAACTAGGAAGTACCTCTCTCTGGGTTATGGAATGGGGAAACTCTTTTAGTTAGAAGCATAAGAAATGTCAAGACAGAAATCTAAAGCCACTTAATGTATAAACCTATCTGTTAGTGCTTTCATACAGTATAACAGACACAATGAACTTCTTTTGTAAGACCTACTGGTGTGAGGAATCAAAATAGATAACACTGAAACTAAAGCAAAACCACTTATTGAAACAAAGTTTGGAAAGAATCACTTAATTTGGAATTCTGAAATCTTTGAGTGCATCAATTTGTTGGAAGAGATGCCTCAAAATGGTTGGTGCACAATTCAACCAATATTAGTTATGTATGATACTACCAAATTGTTACTCAAGTTAGATCTTTGTTGCAGGTACTTGGAAAAAGACTCAAATATAGTAGCTGCTACTGGCCAGAAAATGTCACAACACTGGAGGAAGGTAATTGGAACAATAATGCACAATTCAGTTTGGTGGTGGAGAGAAAGTGCAGCAATGAGAGAACTCACTTTCTACAGTTGTGGCTCCATATGATTCAATTCCTGGACCCATAGTCTCATTTTGGTTGAATCCCCTGTTTGTTCTGTAAGGGTTTTTCAGTCAGGCTTCTCCATTTTTCCACTCTTCTTTCCTTCTGACTTAGTAGCAATGGACATTAAGGGGTGTAGCTAGTAGCTTTCAACACCAAAATCCAATTCATCATCTGATTAGGATTGCTATTAGCTGCTTTTCATAAATAGTACAGTAGCTTGTTTTACAGTGTACTAAGTAAGGTTTGGCATCTTGGCAATAAACAAGAACTTCTTCATTCCAGAAGCATCTGATGTAACATATTGGTAACTTTGACATAGTTTCATGAAGACACATGTCAATCCTTGACTACCCTATTTTACCAAGATAATTTGAGTACAAAAAGGCTCCAAGCCTGTCTTAAGACCATAAATTTTTACCCTAAGTTCTGAAAACTAAGGGCTTTATCCTGTAATTTTCAATTAAGGTCTATTTTTGCAAATAATCTGGAGGAATTAATTGTGTCATTCTCAGCATTTGTTGTTCGGGACATATTTTCAATTGGTAAAAGTTGCAGATGATAATCTTATTTTACCAGTTTGATAGATGCACAATGCTACATTCCCTCTCCTTTCTTGGGATGATGATAATTCATTAAAACTAGATATTGTTGTTGGTTTTTAGCGGAGGACTCTATGCTTAAGCTGGTTTGTGAAAGAGCTAAGGTAGAAGATGGGAACTCAATTGTGGTATGTACCTTTGCATAAACCCATGAAGGACCTACTAGAGAAAGTTACTCACTGCTGCCCAAATGTGGGTCTGCAATAATTTTTCCAATGAAATGGAAACTAATGTAGGCTTTCAAATACAATTTTTTTTGTACTGCAACACTACCAAACCCACTGAGTTCTACTTTAGACATCTCTTTTTTTTAAGGGTTAGGAGGGAGATTGAGGCCTATTTTTAGTAACTTGAAGTTTTAGACACGAGGCATAAGACGGGGGGGGGGGGGGGGGCTTATTTCAATGTTTATGGTCTCTAGCATTTTAAATTGATCAGTTCAGAAAACTCACACCACCTGCTAAAAAACCAATGGCAGCTTGGTTACTTTAAAATTAATTTTCCTGTGCTCTAAGTCATTCACTTGTTTTGAATTTGCATCTCATGGGCTCCCTGTGATAAATTCCTTTTTTTTTTAGGCTGGCCATTGTGATCACTGTGTTTTTCAATTTTACAGTACTCAATCAAAACATGCTGTTATACCACCTACTTACATTGGAGACCCTTAACTATGTATGCACTGATAAACTGTGCTTCCAGCAAGCAGAAAGCCAGGCAACATGTATGTCTGTGAGGTGATAGTAATGCATATTACAGACAGAATTGTGAAATGAGAATTGTTTTTTGTTACACAGGACTTGGGCTGTGGATGGGGAAGCTTGGCTCTATGGTTGTGTGAACATTATCCTAACTGTACAGTGACAACTGTATCTAACTCCAAGACTCAGCGTGAGTGGATTGAATCTGAGGCTCAAAGGAAAGGTTTCAGTTCTAGAATTAATTGTATCACATCAGATGCCAATGTGTTCAACACTTCCTCAAGATTTGACCAAATCATCTCCATTGAAATGTTTGAGGTGAGAACTGTTACCTGTTTCACCTTATCCAGCACTGTATTTCAATCATGGAGCATTTTTTCAATATTTCAGTTTTGGCTCTATTCCTAACAAGGTAACATCAAAATTAAGGTAGGTTGAGGTACTGTGATGAAGTAGAAGGTGATTCAACTTTCTTACATTTTTTAGGAAATAACTTAATAGACATTTCAAGTCATTTTACATTCCTTTCTGGAAAATGCAAGCCGAAAAAACTTGGTTGGTAACTTACAGTGCAGCCCTCGCACGGTTAGTAAGAGGTATTTAGTAAACAACAGCATTACATAAAACCTATTCTCATGCGTGAATTTCTGCGATGTCTCATCCCAAAAGAGGCAGGGAACAAAAAATTATGCCCAGCTGCACAGTTTCTTGCTCTGTTGCGAGGGGAATCAATAAAACTATATTGTCAGTCTGATCACACTCTTACCACTCTGTTATATCAGACACAAAGATAACTTCCCCATGCAGAAGTTGATAGGTCTGTAAACACTTGGAGTCCTCACTTCTTAGATGCCATATACAATTTCTCGATATAGCTCAGATGTGTGCCATAGCTTCCTGAGAAAGTCAGAGAGGGTCATTACAACACACAACACAGTACTCACAACATCAGTATAGTGGTGCTAAAACGGAATTTGATAGGCTCAGGTTTCAGCCCGTGGAAGTGTACTTGTGCAAAATGTTTATCAATATAACATTCAAGTAGCATCATGTGTTGTGATCAATGATGTTCATAGCTGTACCTCATCATTTCTAGCTCAAAACATAGAATTCATTACCGCCTGGAAAATATAGTGCGAAGTCTCTTAGGAAGTGTAGAAGACATTCCTAGAGTGCCCTTTTCAATTGCTACTGAAAGAGTTTGAATTATGGGTTAATTTTCGATTAACAAAAGGCTTGACATTGGATCCTTTCTTACAGCACATGAAGAACTATGAAGAGTTAATGAGTCGAGTGGCCAGCTGGTTGAAGCCAGGAGGTTTGCTGTTCGTCCAGATTTTATGCCACCGCGAGTTCGCTTACAACTTTGACACCAAGAAGAATTCAGACACGGAATGGATGGCACGGAATTTTTTCAGTGGGGGCACAATGCCCTCCTCTGACTTACTGTTGTACTTTCAGAAGGATTTGGGTATCAAGCATCACTGGCAGATCAATGGAAATCATTACGCTCGCACTTTAGAAGCCTGGCTGGTCAAGATGGATAAACAACAAGCCACTGTGAGGGAGATATTCCGTACTACATATGGCGGCGATCAAGTAGATGAGCACGTTTTCAACTGGCGCATGTTCTTCATTTACTGCGCCGAGGTGTTTGCCTTTAGGGGTGGAAACGAGTGGATTGTGTCACATTACCTCTTTCAAAAGAACGTAGCTAGTAGTTTGTAGAATTCAAGTGTAAGGACAGCGTGGTTTTGGGTGGGAGGTGGGTGAAGAATGTCATACACATGTATCAGTCACGTTTTAAATAACATTAGCTCTTTCAAAATAACAAAGCTAGTAGTTTGTAGAAATCAAGTGTAGGGACAGCACGGTTTTGAGTGGGAGGTGGGTGAAGAATGTCATGCATATGTATCTGTCACGTCTTAAGTAACTGTACGGTATTGACCACGCTTGTTCGGTACAAAAATTATTTATAATTTGCCTAAAGGTTAACGCAAACATGGATTTCGTTTCATTGCGGAATAAATGCACATGGTCGTCTTAGTTTTATCTTTTTTGATTTTCTCCAAGACGTGCTTTTGCTTTACGTTACAACTCCATTCGACAAAAAGTTTTCCCGTTAAAAATGCTTTTGGGAGTTACGAAGCAAACCGGCTTAATGTACCTCGCTCGGGAAACATACAGAACACAGAGTTTGTATCAATTTCCCGCCCTTGGACTTAGCTGTGACATACCTTACTGTTCATTGTCACTGGCCAAAGGGAAACGAACCACTCTTCTTTGGTTTTGTTAAACAGCTATTAGAAAATGTGATGCTATTGTTTTTATCCACTTCTTTTCTCTACTCAGCAATAGAGTAGAGGCAATTCAGCCTCAGCAGCATGAGACTTATGGAGTTAGCGGTTGCTCTGCATACGAAAACAAAACTATGTGGGCTCTTTTAAAGGTGAAAAATTAAACTCGTAATTCGTGCCTTTCACTGTCTCCCTCCCGACTCAGTTCTTGTGGACCACGGTCTGATGATGTTGCATAGGACATTCAAAATAAGCAAAAAGTTTGGGCGCAATAATTTGTAGTGTACTTCTGCCCACACTAAGGAAAAAATTGGATGAGAACGAGACCAACATTTTTTTTCATTACCATGTTACAATAAGCAGTGAAAGGGAAAAAGCTTGGGGTAGGACGGTAGGAGGGCTTTGAATATTGTTGGAGATCACCGAGTTGTAGATGGCATATTTGTTGTCCTAATCTCAGCTGATTTCAATCAGTAGCCTCTGACATAAAGTGGCACATCTGAGACAGTCGCAGCCACTTTAATTCATTCTAATTTAAGGTGATACCAGTTTCAAGTGTGTATTCTACTTTTTAATGGATGCTCTTAAAATTTCGAGTGGTTTTCGTGAGGTACTTGCTCGTGGTTGTTTAACAGACGCACTGAAATACGTTATATGTTTAGAATCAGAGTTTTCCCGATGACCTCTATTCTTAATTATTCGGGGAAGAAGGCCTGAAGAAGAATTTTGTCTGGTGTTGTGACTGCATAGTACGGCTGGTGTCTTTGGTTCCTCAACAGCTTGGAGATCTTTGAAATTTAAACAGGAATAGACAATCATCTGATCTTGGTTGAATTTGAGTTTTGGTAGTGGTGGAAGGGGTTTGTGCCTAATCTTCGGCTTATAAAACTTTCCTAATATGTTCTTTGGTGACGGGCTAATGGAAGGCCCCCATTCGTTCTCCCAATCTTTGGTGTCTGAGGAATCCTGCAGGATGGACTGTGTTTCGCGTCGAGAGAAGGTCGTAAAATGCATTACATGCTTTGCTAGTCTGCCACGAAAAGGGAAAAGAACAAATATCAGTGATTGAAGACTGCAAGCTTAAGCTCTCTATTTGATGATACTGAGTTAAGTGCGGTGAGGCAGATTGGGGAACTCCATGTATGTAGGAGTCGATAAAGGAACTCGCAATTAAAGGGATGCGTCGTAACCTACTGCCTAATGCGAATATATCACAGTAACATCAGAAATACCATCTGGAACATGAGATGGTATGCCGCTTAGGGAGATGTTGCGGTTTATCTGCGGAAAAACAGGTCTAGCCTCGGCAGTCAAAGGGCCGTCAAACTATTGTTAACTTAGTAACTGCACAATAATCCGGAATCAGTCCCAGAGTTATATCATTAAGGACTCCTTGTGCAACTGCAGAGATGTCGTTGTTGATGGTGACATCGTTAAATATTTTCGTTTTGCCCGACAACGATACGTTTTAGTGAAATAAACCTTTTGCAGATGGAACGGGCATCAAGTGGAACGTTAGGTGTCTTATTTTGTTGAAGCGGATCATTGGAAGAGGACTAGTACGTGAGTTGATTTCCTCTCACTGAGGGAAGACTGACTTTGTTCATCAATTTCTAATATAATACTAGTTCTTGATATCAAAGGATCTTTTTCAAAGCTCTCCATCAAAATTCCAAAAACACCTCACCTCCATCTTGGCCCAGGAGAACTCAACATTCTTCTGAGGGTCTCGGCTGAAGCGATCCGTTGAATATCCGGCGGAAGTCGTCGTAATCCTTTGATTGCTTTCTCTAAATCCCATAATACTCGCTGACCAAACAATCCTGAATAATGCAGTACATGTATATGTAAATCATGTAACATTCATATCAAAGCGTCATGTGTGTAAATAGAATAAAAAAGTTGGTAAATTTTGCGCACAGTTGTGAAGAAAAATATGTTTTTCCTCTCGTTACAAGACAACAGACATCTATTTGTAAGAAACAATTGTTACTCCTCTGGTTTTTGATGAATCGTTCAAGTCTCAGAGAAATCAGCGAAAAGGTTTCTTTTAACCATGGTAATTTTATTCATCTATTAATTCTATTACCTATGTATCTTCCAGTTTGTGTCCATAACCTTACAGAAGCATCTTTGGAAGCACTAATGATAAGCTGACGGTTGTCTACAAAGTCTAAGCTAACAATTGGCTCGAGATGAGCTCTGAATGAAGTAACCAGTGGAGGTGGCTTTGTATCGATTCCTCCTGCTTTGCCAGGCTTTTGACTGTTCCTTCTGTTCCCTAAAGAAAGTTTCCTGGGCAGCGGTGCCGCTGGCTTCTGATCACCGCTACTTATACAGTACCACGATATATTCCAAAGCTGTGAAGTAAAGACAACCCCTAAATGTATTGATACAAGTTACTGGATTTGTCTCTAAACAGGGAGCGGTGTATACCGTTATAACTGTATGCTCGTTCACAGTCGTAGCTGCTTAAACTGTCAAACTCTGTTCCCGTGTACATTCGCAATTTCATTTTTCAATATTCTTGTTTTGCCTAATAATTTTGTCTCAAAAAATAACAATAGTCCTATATCAATCATTAACCTGGGAATGTTGTGTAATGAAGTGAAATTACAGTTGTACTTGTGAACGCGAGGTTGCTAAGAATTAAAAGCTGATGTTTAAAAAACTTTGTAGATCACTTCAGATCTTTTGGATTTGTACCCAAGATTTTTGCATTAGTTGTTCTTTGAAGAAACAATTAAGTAAGAAACGTGAAAGAGCAAGGAATTCCTTTCGTCAAAATTAAAAATCACTTAGTCAAGTATACAGTGCAAGACCAACTGCAAACATATTTTGTCCAGCTTTTTCCCCTAATGGCCTAAACTAGTGGTTGAAAACCCATAGATTCTCGGGCTACGTGTCATTTCAGTTGCATATCGGTTTAGTTGAGGCTAAGAGGGGTTTGTTACCTTTATAAAGCCAGCGGTGTCACCGGTAATGAGTAAACTATTGTCACCATTAGTTGTCATGGAGAGTACAGAATTATGATCACCCTGTGCAGCAGTAAAGTAACCCAGTAATCCTCCGCCACAGACACTCCAGGCCCTTACGGAACCGTCTGACCCCGATGTTAACAAGGTAGCCGTGGCGATGCTGTTTTCACGTTTTTCTAGAAAAATAACCTAAGTAAGGAGAGAATTAGTAAAGTAATGATTACTGCATTCTTTCTTAATCAATTAGCGTTCATTCCTTAATTGTTCATAGACTCAAGTGCTGAATCAATTTTTTAAAATAATTGTTACTTTACCTTATCTACCGATGAATCATGATAACTTTCTTGAGATTTCAATGGTGGTAAATCTTGAAGGTGGCTTTTCCTTTTTTGTGAACTTTCAAGTCTTTCTTTTTGCATGTTTTTGAGCCGCCCGACTGATGATGCAATATGGCGATTCTTCTTACTTGAGTCGGAATGTATACCTCTCTTTCTAGACATATCTTCCTGAATTCTCTTCTCTGTTTCGATCACTTAAAATATTAAAACAAGACTTAATCAAGTCGTGCATCTATGGGTTTCACCATGATTATGTGATTCAGCATTTCATTTGACTCAAAATGTTACACTCTATTCCGTTTGCGCATTTACCGTTCACTGACCTGAATTACAATGAGTAACGAGTCTTTTAACTTCTGCGGGAATAACAGATTGTGTTCTTTCCAAGCCATAGTCACCAGCGTGCAGTCGACAGTTAACACTTCCACTTTCAATGTTCCAGACTTTCACAAGGCCATCATATGAAGAGGTGGCCACTAAACCAGTCGGGTACATTGCAGCGGATAGAATGTCGTCTTCATGGAAATGTGGCCACACGCGAGGATCTCCTTCCTCCTCGTCACGGCAATCCCTGGACAAAAGAATTAAGTTAACACAACAACACGAAAATTTTCTTTTTCCCTGCATATTTGAACTCAGATCTCCAAATACATCTGCCGTGACGACAATAATCTTCCATGAAGCTAAAAAGATATATAACATTTCGTAATATAGATTCAAATGTACTATATATTTTCAATCTGTAACAATGATCTGGAAACTGGCAGCAATGTAATCATGAACGTGCGGCTGTCCTATGTTTTTATACTTACTTGTAAATGGTAACGTTTCTATTCCATCCCACTGTTATAATCTTCTGTTTAAAACACAGGATACCTGTTATCTGAGAAACCGGCCAAAACTTTGTAAATAAATAAAAGTTTGCTATTGGATACTACGAGGAATTTTCGCTTGTTCATAAAGAGGTTACTGAACTGTGAACATACAATGTGTAGGTATTCATGTACCTCTGGTTATGTTTGTGTTGGTTGCCATTTTTGCGCACCTATACTTTTGTGCAGAGAAGTGGGGTAAACTGAATAAGGCAAACAGAACATTGGCGAAACAGTAGACACCAGGAAGTTTGTTTTACCTCTTCATTGTCAACAGCTTGTAATTCGCTTAAACAGCAGCCATTATTAAAATTCCATATCCGTACAGTTCCATCTCTACCTCCAGTTATAAGTCTTCTCTTGGAAGGATCAAACCTCATGGCTGTTATTTCAGAGCTACCGTGAGCATTGGAAAACTGAATGATTTTTTCGCCTGTCTCCAGGCTCCAAACACAAACCACAGAATCATGACATGCGCTAACAACCTGTGCAGATAAATTCATGCAGAGTAATGTCAGTCAGAGTAGGAATCAACAATCAACAGAATAAGAGTAAAACTCTCCTTGTAATGCCTGAGCCCTGTAGATCATTTTCAACCCACAGTAGTCCCAAGCACAGTGGTCCCAAACACAGTGATTGGTCCCAAGCATAGTGGTTGGTCCCAAGCAATTTAATCTCCTATTTCGAAACTGAAGCGCGAGCTGCTAAGACAAACAAGCGATGTATACGCCAAGGAGTTCCTTCGTTTAACTTTATTTTTGTACTTTGAGTTACATTAATTCGTCGGTTACAGATGGCAAGTGGTTATGAAATTCATTTGCCAGGTGCATTAGACAGCAAAACCTCCAAGCGCTGGCTTTAGACTTGGACTCCCTTCCTTAATTGCATGCCGCTTGCTCAAACATCTGGCGACAGAGATTTCGTTGGCAGGATCATATGTGCACAAGATCTGCATATTAGTTGATTTTTGACGCCGTAACGATATCAGTGTATGTTGTGATTGATTACCTGATCAAACAGATCATTGTAAATAGCAGCACAGAGGGGTTTGAAGTGACTTGTGACGTCATGTTCCTCTGATGCCTCTTCCTTTTTACCCTCGATGACCGATAACTAACAATTAAACAGTAGGAACACAATAGTTTTAAAAATACAGAAGATTAGGACATGTAAGAGTCATTATTTTTTGTCTCTGGACAAGGTTAAAATGAATGTTACATCGTGAATGTCGCATTTAAAGCCATGGCCATACGTCGCACTATCTCTGAAAAGTCGGCAAAGCAACTATGCCAAGTGACACCTCACCAAAATTATCACAACCTAATAAATTACTTTTTCTGCATAATAATCAAGGTTAAAAGCTCCAGCAGAGGAATGTTAAGGAGAGGGAAAGTCGCCTAACGGATGATCTTTGAATTTACATTGCAAATAAAGACTTAAAACGACTCAGTTAAACATTTGCCCGCAATGAAAAGGTCGATATGGAATAGTATGTTCCTAATGTCGGATGATACTGAGTTGTATTGCAAAGAAGTGATTGTGTTGTCACCTGATTGGTTCCTAAAAAAATGCAGTGAGACTTTGAGTTGTAATACAGGCTGGTGATTACGTGAGGGCCTGGTAACAAGGAGCGCGCGGGAATGGTTTGTACACAGCAAAGGTCACGCATGTCCCATATCTTGATAACCTGTCCAAATAAAAATCAAAGAAGTCTCATCTTGAAATGAGTTAAATTCTACTGTAAGAGACAAATACACTTTTGTTCTAAAATCCTTTTATCCAGGGCGCTTTTTGATCAGGTGACGTGAATTATTCAAATTATTCAGAAGGGCCATTCAAAACAAAGGGAAAAAAATCACGAGGGAGCAATGAGAAATCCAACAGGATGCCTTAAACACGGGTGAACAAGTCGCGATTGGTTTTAATTTTTCCTTCCGATCGGTCTAGGAGATAGCTTAAGTTTTCTGGTCCAATCACGGGCGAGGCAAAATAAAACCGACGCTGTTCAATTTCGACTTTCGACTGCGCTAAAAAACTATGTTCTGTCCTCCGATCAAAACTTAGGAAGCGCGATATGCCATGAATAGTCTTGAATAATAGAAATTAATGAATACCTTGTCTTGAGCAGCGCTGATTATCTCTCCTTTGTCACTGTTCACTAAGATATGTGTCACTGCTGAACTGTGTCCCTTCAGCACCTAAAAAAAAATCGCAACATCATTTTATTGCTACTTTTTATCCCATTATAGTGATTTAATCAAACTTGCGGCAGGATTTTTACCTCACTTGATCTGAGGCATAGCTGAATTACACATCTCTGGAGTCGTAAATCTCAAGTCACATATTGACAGCTGGGTTGGGTCTTGTATTGCAAATAGACGGCGAAAGTTTAGGCTAAAGTCAAGTTCATTAATGGATCCTCAGTTCTAAGTCAACGATATGTTTGCGTTTAAATTCTTTGTTTGTGGCGCGTAGCTCGCACTTCAACCCAGGAGTAACACATATGGAAAAATATGCATCAAACAATAGTTCAGACAACGAAGCGAAGCCCAAGACAAATTAGAGAAGAAGGACAACCGGAGAGAAGGAAGTGTGCAGTGTTTATATGGTAATGGCCGACAGAACTGGTGACAGGAGTTTGTGTGGGCGTTATATGTACCAACATGCCGGGTGAAACTGATCAAAGAGGTAACACCTGGCTTATCTATAATGACAAATAATGACTCAGTGCTGTCATTTTGTGTGTCAGTGAACTTAATTGTCTCAAACTTACCGATGTTGCTTTGGCTGTAACATATGGATTCCACAGGCGGACGTAGTGATCATGGCCACCGGTTACTGACAGAGAAATATAAAGACACTGTAAGTAATTAAGGTTATCGACTGGAATGGAACAATACCAGCGTCTGATAGATGACCACGAAGATAACTGAATAGGAACAATGACAGCCAATAAACAGTTGTTGATCGGACTTTCTTCTTCTGCTTACCTATAACGTTCCATTCCTTGCAGTAATCAAACGAGGTGATGCCTTTGCGGATACGAAACATAGAGCTCCTTCAAAAAAGGAACCAATAGCGTTACAATACTAGTTTGTGAGAAAAACAATCGCTTTGTTCACCAGCTTATTTGCTTACTTAAGAATGCAGAATGCTAGAGACACCAATAATTAAGACCTCTTATGTTGATCGAAAATTGGAAAGACGTCTATAATATTTAAGTCTGGATTGGAGCTAACTAATTAATAGTTTTCCGAAATATATTCAAGGTACGTGAGCGTTGTTTAGCTCCAACATGCTGCCAATGAGTAAATACAACTTGAAACGAGGCAAAGGAAGCGATGATCTTAAATGTGTGTTAATCATGTGTTACTAACGTCTTTTTCCTTTCCACGTCTCCAAGGTACATGGAAGTGTTGCTGGCTGTAGCACAAGAGATAAAGCATTGTAACGAGGGGTAATATCTAACTTTACGAATCCAGTCCTCATGAAGATTCTGTAGAGTAAAATCAACAAGGTTACTCTTCCAGGTCACTCTCTGCTGGGTGCTCTTGGGCAAAATATACATAAACAGCATAAAAATTTCTTAGTTCACCATTAAGTTCGTAAAGAACTGTCTAAAGGGCTTATCAGCCTTATTGCCAAGGAAAATATTGTTAAAGTTCTTGGGATACTGGCAGGTATAATTATTTTGCAGAAGAGAGGGGGTTGGCAGCAAGGGTTTTGAACCTATCTGTTTCAGTGACCTAGCGGCCGAGGTTATTATAGTTTGAGAATTGAAAATGACGTCTTTTAACCCTTGTCTTACAAAGGCTTTTGAGTCTTCTTTGTCCTTATTGGCCGCTGCTGTTAGCCCTTAGAGACATCCCTCTTACTACACAGCATCAGGTTCCTCCAGGGTACAAATCTGTCAGTATAACCATGTTACAACGTATCCGTATCAAACATACTGTCACGTGATCACACGCTGGCAAAGTTCAGTGCACTATACTTACGTTAAATTGAAACAGTTTTATGTTTGAATATCTCCCTTGCTGAAGCTCCCATAGGGAAAATCGTCTGAAAGATACTGAAAGCAAAACAAAAAAGAGAGCAATTCCTGGTGATTGTGAATTTTGTATAATATGGGTAGTGAATAACAGCCTAGTTTACTCGGCGCAGCACGAACATTGTCGAGACTGAATAGAACTAAGAAATTTGAATGAATTACTTGGAAAAAGATGGCCGGCTCAGATATATATATATATATATATATATATATAGAGAGAGAGAGAGAGAGAGAGAGAGAGAGAGAGAGAGAGAGAGAGAGAGAATCCTTGCATAAATGAAGACGATGTAAATAGCTTGTAACGATATATATACTAAGACGTCAACTTGTTTTTATGTTTGACTAGACAACAGTTTATTATCTCAATTAAGGTCTAGTGGAAATCAAGCATACCGCTGGGAATCTGCTGTCCAAGGTTTATATCAAACAAGCAACCTGTCATTGCATTGAATTTCATCTGAAAACAGATCACTGAACCTCCAGCATCTCCACCCAACAAAATACCCTCATTTGACTTGGGTGAGCTGCACCTAAAAACGGTATGAACCTACAATGAAATTTATGTTTCTGGGATGCACTAAAACAGGAAGTTATACCTAGCTATGGCAGGCAAGTGACGGAAGTGTTATGACTTTATTTTCATTTAACTCTTTGCCTTCTAGAAACTTGAAAATTTTAAATTTCTCTTGTAAAATTTATTGGGTGTGGCTTTCGTACCAATACTAATATTTTGAATTATGAAAACAGCTGTTCTGCTGCTAGGCATTCGTTTTCATTTAAAAACCGCATATGCATTTCAATTAAAACGCCTGAAAAAAGCAAATGACAACGATTTACGAAAAAGTGGATCGTATCATTTGAAAAGGCTTCGTTTCGAGACAGTGGCGGATTTAGGGGAGGGGTCCCCACTCAGCTCCAGGTCTATATCCGCCACTGCGAGAGTGGATATAGGTGAAGGCGCTGACCTTTGAAAATGTGACGATTAAGTGTCACAAATTATCGCTTCCGTTGTCTTGGCGGTGTTGAGTGTATTTGTTCGGTTGATTATCGAAAACGTAAAAAAAAAAGCATGCGATTTCAAATTAGAGCGAATCAGAACGGAAAACAAAAGGGGTATGACAGACTGAACGAAAATATTTCGATTCTTTTTTTGAAGGCAAAATGAATACTTTTGAGAGCAAAGTAGAGTATCTGGAGCCTAAAGCTACCCTCAATGCTTACCAGTAATCCATTGTAAGTACACAGTAATCCAAACTGCAGATAACGTACTGTTTGTCAAAACTAGTAGCAGCACAGTCATAAAATGCTAAAAGGAAAACCAAATAGAGAGGGATGAATTTTCCGCGTGATATTCCATTGAGATACTAAGAACTGCACACAAGATCTCACTAACTCCATGTCAATACTTTATGATTGCTCCTAATTTCAGTTCTTGTCGGGTTCAGCCAGTCACTTTGATGAAGCATTAGAATAGGTAGAAAAGGGAAGAGGACGTTTTAAACAGTTTTTCATGTCTTTCACCCATCAAAATTTACTGTCCGCTTATTTGATGGGGAACTCAAATTATTTAAGCTGATCAGTAAGGTTTTATCAACTAAGTTGATAATGTGAATTGGCCACCGTAGAGAAATTCTAAAAGCTGACGTTTCGAGCGTTAGCCTTTCGTCAAAAGCGTTGAAGCTCATTCGCTCTGAAGAGGGGCTAACACTCGAAACGTCAGCTTTAGAATCTCTTTCCGTTGGCAAATTCACATTACAGTTTCCTTAGAAACTAAGGCCCTTTATTGATTTTTACAGACCTATCTCTCTGTCCGCCGTTGACAAAGCAAGCTTCTTGACATTTGGCAATACAACACAGTCTGTAATCCATACATTTTTGCTAGCTTTACCCTCGTGCCCTAACTAAAATAAACAAAAAGAGTATGACAACATGATATATTCTGCCACACCTATTACTCTTCTCCTCTTCGAAATAACGTTTGGAGAAAATGGAACCTTTTTCTTACACCTACGGTAAAACACAACGTCTCTGAACTATATTTCATCAAAACAGCTTTTATCCTAATTGCAGGTAATCTCCTGAATCGACTCCTAGAACTTGTCAAGTATGTAGATGGAAATTTTCTGAACTTTAGTTTTCTTTACCTTAATCCCTAGTCTCTGAATAACCTCTATTCCGCTAAAAAGCAGCGATCGAAGAGTATCCCCGCTAGTGCACCCAAGATATATCCTTTAAGAGGGGTTCTGCTTTTCCCATAACAGTGCTCAGTGCTTTTACTTAATTGCAGCATAATGTGTCACTTACTGACAGAGTTCTTTGAGGATATAGGTCCATGTTCCAGAAGTGCAAAGTCCCTTCCTTGCTGACGGACACGTATCTTCCCCCATTGCTGTCAGTTGGGTCATCAGTGCCGTGTGACAGTTTAGGAAGGTATGTTATTCGTGTGATTGTGTCACGATGAGAACTACGATCAAAATGAAGCAAGAGGTAGCAAGATTGTTTAAATCAGCATGGGTGGGTGGGCGGATCGTGCGTCGTAAGTTGTGAGTAGTGGATCCTGTGAAGAGTGAAGTGCATCGAGGGGAGGAAAGGCCGACCCTTGAAATGTCAGCTTTCTAAAATTCGTGTATAGCTATTATTATATGATAATAGTATGATAATGTAATCATTATCATGCTTTCATTAATATTATTATTATTAGTATTAATATTTCATCACCGCTGTAGAGTTCGTTCCTCTTGTTTGGATATCTTAGGTATTAGCTAATTTTTTTTTTCCACCGGCAAGCACATCATAAACCGTGCCGTATGCGCATAAGTACACTATGTCTAAATAAACCAGCTGGGTGCAGCTTAACCCTTTGTATACCAAGGGGGGTGGTATTTAAATCTCCCCGTTCAAAACGTCCAAATCACAAAAAGCCTCAAAATTCGCCCAAAAACAAGCTCGATGGAAGAAATCCTCGAAAAAACTAATTAACGACTTTATGTAATTTACATTGAAATGTAGTATTAGTTTCCAGCCCCTCAAAGTGCTCTTTTCAGGCCGCCCGAATGGGGTCTGTATTTAAGTGGCCATATATGGCCACTTGGTACGCAAAGGGTTAACACCTGATTCTCTGTGCACTTCATAGAAGTGCCTCGAACCTTGGTACGCAACAGTTATTATGATGGAGTTTCTGTCTCTATGTCATCGTAAGAGTTGTGTTACTATTTTAATTCATGATAAGAACATTACCTGGGAACTTCTTTAGCTGGATTTGGGAATTCCATCTGCAAAGATAAAAATTTTCACCGGGGGGCTTTACATGCATAAGAACTTTTAAGTTCACGCAAGTCTTTATGTATTGGATCTCAAATTGTTATTCTTTCCTGAGAATACCTCATTACGATATTCTGCGATCCCAAATGAAGCCGGCTTCAGATTCATCTGGTAACAGTTGATTTAGTTCCCATTTTCCAGCCCTCACGAACTCATTGCCTATGATTCAGAGGGACCCAACTGGATGGGGAAGAATAAATGATCACTTTGAAAACGGCGCTTAGTGTTAATCGCACTTTGTGGTTGGTTTATAATTCCGTTTTTGCCTACAATCCCAATAATTTATTTTCCTGAATGCCATAAATGACATCGAGAAACAAATTTTTACCAGATCTAAACGTTGTTCACTTTTAATAACCATTCTTATACAGATTCCAGTGCTAACGGGCTGCAGTTACTTCTCTACAAGACTTACTATGGAGGTGCTTACCAGCCCCAGGTAGGGGAAGGTTAGGGCAACTCACCTCTCTGTCTTCACTGGTCATCACATCTTTTAACTGAGTCTCCAACAACATGTAGGAACAAAATTCCTCCTTAAATTCAAAATGAAAGGAAATACGCTCGTCAATGGCCTACTTTAGTAGTGATTTTGCCCTAAAATTTTTTATGTCAAATTTCGTATCTTACCCAGTCTACTGTTCCATCACAGTTTGCGTCAACCTTCATGAAGGTGATAGCCAGTTGATTATCATCAGGCTGCAAGTTAACAGAAAAGCAAGAAACTGTGCTTTTGATTCATTTTGGATACAGTATCAAATAGGAGAAAGGAATCGTCACAAATAAATTACTTAACAATAAAAAGTATATATACATATATAAAAGCATTGTCTTACCACTTCACCTTTACTAGTCATAGTTTTGATCATGGCCTGGCGAAACTCGTCCATATCCAGTCCCCCGCCGCCATCTTCATCAGCTTCCTAAAAACACGATGATAACCGGAAACCTGTTATCACTTACCGGTCACTGCTTTTGCATTTCACATTTTTCACTTGCAACCATACTTTTGATCCAGGTGTGAGGGAAAAAAAATGTAGCGCAAAAAACTGATCTTTCTCACAAAAATACACCAATGAACAAACCTCGAATATCTTCTGCAAAGTTTCCAGATTTTTGTTGTTCATCTGATCTTCCAGTTTGACCATGGCTGGCTTGGTTGGTTCATTCTCAGCCTATTAAAACATTGATACGCAGAAGCGAGAGAACTTTGTAGATGCAACATACTTGTTTAGAAAATGCTCACTATGTTTTTAGCACTCTTCCTGTGACGTTAAGCCTTGTTTTTCTATTTTAGGATATTTTTATCTTAAAAGCTCAGGCCTCCAGCTCAGACGTCCACTCGTATGGGGGTATAAAGTGAGCTAAACCAGATCGGAAATTCAATCTGCATGAAAAAAAGCCAAGAAGTTTGCGACGATAAAGTCGATAGATGTTCAAAGGAAGGGCATAGGTTTTCGAGAGGAAGTATTACAAGCATGACTAAGTACTTTACAATGTTTTTTTTTTCTTTTTGGGAGTGAAATACGCCCCTAGAAAATAAAATTATTGAGAAGAAAGCTTTGCTCTTGCGTTACAATGTCGAGCAACAACTTCTGACTCATTGTTAAGACGCTTCCTACAGGAATTTAAAAGTCAGAGAAGTTTCAATTCTCAGGAAACATGTTCCAGATCTGTCATACTTATTAAATCATCACCTTGCTAGCAGCTCTGGAAGTTTTTAATTCACGTTGCACGACAGTAGTGTTGTTCCACTCTTCTGCATCCTCGGAGCTAGAAGTCGACCCATCGTCATTGTCTGACAGTTCTTCGTTATCTTCCTCCTCAACGGGAGAGAAAGTTAACGGATCATTTGCTTTCTCCTCTTCCATTTCAGCTGACCTTATTTATCCTGAATTCGACTCATTCACAAGTGTGTTACATCCCTGTGACATCACAGAAGAAGAACCTGCGAGACTTCTCACATGTGCTCGCGCACAACTGCCTTGTTGATTGCACAACTACAAGAGTATTCTTAACATTCGTGGCATAATAAAAACGCAACGTGATAAAAGACTACAGTAGTAGAAGAGAAGAGAATTATACAGCTATTTACGAATTGTCGTAGTTTCCTTCTTCCGCAGGATTATGACAATTATACACAACTAAAGATATACAAAGATCATGATTCGCCACCAAAAATATGCTACTCTTTATCATCCTCTGAGAGTGATAAGGACCGTTAATTGTTACGTATGGGACGGCCCCTCGTTGTTTATCACTGTACAGGGTATCGTTAGCTAGTCGGTTTACAACCAGTTATAGTCAGTCGCTCAAGGCCCTGCAAGGGGCTCTGGGTACCAGCATGAGCCAGACGAGGCCTCCAGCGTGTAACACCATATTCCACCACATAGGTAAAACAGACTGGTGTGTTGGATGACATGAGAAATTCGCTATTGTGGTAAACTTTGCAAGTGGTTCTGAAACGCGTCTTTTTGTATAATAATTAAAGCAGATTTTCTAGGCAACGAGGGCTTCACTGCAAGTACTTCTGCCAATACAGAAAACTGAGTGGTAGACGACAAACGAGAAACCATGTATAGTCATATTCCACCGAACGCCTTGACTTCTCCACAGGTGGTGCGAACTAATTTGAGTTGTTTTCTGTTGCTGTAGTTGATAGAAACACTCAAGAATGATTAGTTAAATATTTTACTTAGGCCATTAGTACTAAGGTAACCACAGTGAGCTTTTCAAGTTATTCAAAGCACGCTTGGATGTTTATTATAATTTTGTTTCAGGGAAATGAACAAGTTGTATTTCTGGCAACTTCCCCTGGGTTAACTTCATCTTATGGACCAGCAAATCCAATGCCTTCAACACCAATGCAGTTTCCAGCCCAAGGAGCTCCTCAACTCACTGGCATATCTGTAAGTAACAATTACATGTAGCACGTGTTGAAATCTTTTATTTAACTACAGCGTATATACCAGCATTTCACAATGAACCGTGCAGCAAAATTCAGTTAGATGATGAGAATCAACCGAATAATAACACAGCCAGTTCTCTACAGTCTTGTAGTTGATGAGGTTAGGCTTTAAGTGTAGGTGTTTGTTTTTTAAAATTTTATGAAAGCAGAAAGTTATTCAACTTATTATGAGCATCATTTTAAACTCTTTCCTCCCTTTCCTGAAAAGCCACGTTTATTCACAGAGAAATTAAAGTAATAATAGCTTTGAAAATAGGTGGTTCACTCTGTTGGTGCTGTGGATGCTAACTGTAATAAGATTTAATATTATTGGTCGCATTCAGTTTCCCTTTGAAAGAATTGCCAGTAAGGGAACATTGTTTTTTGTACCAAAATCTTGTCTACATTTGTTTCAAGTCCTCAGCTGCATATGGTTGTGGCCCGGTAATAGGGGTACAGGTACCCATGTGGACACATGTACCACAAACATCTCCTACAGTCGTGGGAAACATGATGCAGTACCCAACACAGCCCTTGCAGTACCAAGCCTGTTACATGTCTCCTGTGCAGCATTCTAATCATGGAATGTACTTCAATAATCAAATGCAGCCATACAACATGGTACCACATCAGTATGTTCCTGTACCCAACAGAGGATTCAGACAACATTTTCCTATGGGGCAACCACCAAATGTACCCTATGCAATACCTCATGAGTGTGTGCCAGTTGCCAACTCTGGGTTTGCCTACCCTTCTGGAGGGATGGTTCATCCTCAGTTCATACCACCTGACCCACATGCAAGGGAGGCAGTGTATGAGATGTCCATATTTCAACAAGCTCAGTATATTCCCCAGTATCCTACATCAACTCATCAACATCCACAGATATCAGCAGTTGTTCAGAGAAGACCTGGGGTTGTTAATCAGCCAGCATATTTTACTAGGGAGGAGCTAGAGGTACAAAAATCACTTCCAAACTCAGAACAGCAGGGAGGGGTAAATGCTGTTCATTTACTACATGAAGAAGAGTCTACTGGGGTGCACAAACCTGTTAGATCTGATGGTAATTCAGCTGCCAGTTTGTGTGAACAGGCTCCAGCTCCTTCACAACAACACATATTAGAAAATACAGAATCTATTCAATCTCCACACCATCACATATTGGACTGTGTAGAATCTGTTCAGGTTCCAGGCCAACAGATGGTGAACAATTCAGAAACTATTCATTCTCCTTCACAGCACTTGTTAGAGAGTACAGAATCCATTCAGTCTCCACACCAGGACATGTTGGACAGCTCTGAATCCACACAGGCAGATGCTACTGTTTCACCAAGCCAAATGACTTTAGTACCCAGTCCATCATCTTCAGATGGTGTTCAAACAGTGTGCAGTAGCCCAGTACAGTCACACAGTGAAGAAGATGAACTGACAGTTGCAGAAGATGACCAAATTCCAACTAAAGACATAAGTGATGATTTAGCTCTCCATCAATCTCCAGTTGAAGTAAACAATGCAGATAATTTTGAAAGGCTGAAGCCTGAGCAGCCCTACGACAGTGCTTCTTTCAAGCCAGAAAAGTGCAATGCAATTGCTCTAACAAAACCCTTACTGAAAGAAGGGATGTATGGTCCTCAAAAAGGGGAAATAAGTGGATCCTCCTCAGTGAGTCAGGAAACTGAACTTATCCCTCAAAATGCATTTGATAAGCACTCTACCCAGCCTTACATCTCTAGAGAAAGTAAGGCTAATCAGATGCATTACCATTACCACCGATCAATACGATCTCTTATTGACACACCTGTATATGACACTGCCCACAGTAGAGTGCTCAGTCAACTTGCACAACCTGATGCTTCCTCAGCTCAATCCCATAATGGAAGCCAAGGACGCCCTTTGACAACTCACTTCAGGCAACTGTTTAAACCCATTCCTCACAGTACCACAAAGAGTGCAAGGAAAGATGATGGAAGGAGTTGAGAACACAAATGAAGGGAACGGTTTGATTTGAGTTGAATACTGTAAATAGTAAATCAGTAGTGTGCAACCTTACAATTCTGTTCATTACTAAACTATTTGCACAGTTATTTGCAAGCTTAATCAATGTTCAGTTTTGACATAGGTTAGGGGTTAATATTTCCCTAAATGTATGCAAGTCTTGTCAAAAGTTACTTTGTTCCTCTACTTTCATTAATTTAAAGGATTTGGTTGGATTGATTGAGTTAATGTAAGACTAAGGATAGAGGCTAGCTGCTAGAACTTATCCCTGTTTTTGGCAAAAAAAAAAAGCAACTAAGATTCATTGCAGTGGTACCCCCCCCCCTCCCCTGAATAGAATGTAAGTTTGTATCAGGTTATCTCTTCATTTTTTGAGGTTTCCCTGACAATTTTCTCCAGGGTAGAAAGAGAAAATTTTCTTTCTCATGGCAACTTTAGCACCTTGAAACAGTTTTTAAATGAGGATTGTAAAACCACATCCAATGTAATTTTAAGGAGCCTAATAAGGAAAAAGGAATTATTGTAAGGAGCCAACAAGTTAAAACAAGTAAACTGCCCTAAGTGCCAGGAAACGACAGTGACTAAGTTGCAACTGGTGTTAGTTTTGCATCTCTCTCAATCAATGCCTTCTTTTGACACTCGATGTACAAAAAAATTGGTCTAGTCTCTTGATTTCTTTGTGTATGACTGTATTGCCAGTGGGCTGTTGGTCAAATGTAGGATTCATCAACTGAATCTAATCCAGGAAACATCCCAGGCTTTTAATAATAGCATAAACTATGATTTTCCAAACAAAACAATTTATGTGCATCATTGATGATGGAGTGGATGAGGATAATGAGTTTTGTTTTGCAATAAAAGTTTTTCATGCAGAAGCTTGGTGATCTGAAATATAATTGTCCTTTGTGGAGACAGTAAAATTGTTTGGTTGGTCTTTTTGTCTTGAGTGTTCAGGCAGCAATTAGTTTAAACAACTTAAGTGCAAATCTTTGACACAGATGGTGATTCTGATTTCTATTAATCATTCAATCCAGTTACCATGATTAAAAAATCCTTTGAGCAACCTAATAATATACAACACAAAATTTCTACTCTACCTCCTTAAACAGGAAAGATAAACAATATCACTTGACAAAATAAAGCAGAGCAGCGGCATGCTTAATAAAAACTGATAAGAGGACAAGTTGATGTTCAAAATTTGTTCCAATGAAAGATCCAAAGCAAAGGAAGATCACTTGGAAATGACGGTTGCTGTATGTGTAACTAGTCTCATTTGAAAGGTTCATAACATGATGAATGTGGGAAACAGCATAACAAAATGCTACTGTTGTACAAGATAACATCACTCGACACTCATCATTCTTTGCATCTTTATTCACTTGTGCACAAATCCCAGTCCTTGTTTGAAATGTTTTAAAAAAAGAAGTAAATACATCGATACAAGATGGCAAAACTAACATTTGTACAAAAACTAGTAAGTCCATATCTTGGGCTTCCTGTCATGGATGCCATAGATGTCATTTCCCTGTCATTTACACTTAGACCCAAAACCAATTCCTCAGAAAACAAATTTTTCATCCAGACTGTCATGGCCACTTCCACTGGTCTGCAGGTGGAGGATTTTGTAGTGGTTCCCAAGGTTGCCAATCTTGCATCTTCTTGGCCAAAGACAGCTCATCTTCTGCCTACAAGCAAAGGAAAATCATGGGGACAAACTGGCACAAGTGGGTTCCAATCAAAATCATGTTCCATATACAAGTTTCACTTAATATGCTGCCAAGATTATAATACAGGTAAACCTCCACATTTTAAGTGGAGCTTGCAGAGCGTAGCCCCATAATTATACAAAATGGTAGTAACCCATCAAGCTGAAAAAATTTGGATGTACGACCATACAACTGTACGACCATACAAGGTGCTACTTTTAACGTGTGGTCAACTGTACTGTGAGCACACCAACGCCACGGCCTTGTTCAGTGGTCCAGTGGTCAGTGCACTGGGCTCTGAGTTGGATGACCCAGGTTCTAGTCCTAGTCAAGGCAAGGCATTGTGCCCTTGAGACGTGCAGGAAAAAAAAAGTGCGAGCTCCTCTATTAGGCTTGGCTAAATCTATATATTACAACTGGCATCTCTATTGTACATTTTGTTCCAAGCAGACTGTCAATATGTTTGTTTTTATATTAACATCTCTAACAGTCCTAAAATGGGTTGCTAATCACAACAGCAGTGATCATTAACGTGTATCCCAACTAACAAAGTGACCAGTAAATCATTAAACAGTGAGCAATATGCTAAATGTGAACTTGCTCAAGAAGGCAGCCTCTGACAGTTTAAGTTAAGATAAAATATCTTAAAGACTAAAAGTGAAAGCACTAGTAATAATTTAGAGATTGCATTGCGCAATTTAATTTGTGAACATGATCAAATGAGTGTTATATCATAATTCAAGAGCCTAGAAACAAAAATGTGTCGAAAGTTAAAGAAAACCAATTGATACAGTATTTGGCAGCATTTTTTCTTGTCCTCTTGGTGGCCATTGTGGAGGGTTTAACTGTTAATTGATTACAATAATGTACAAAATTTACCTACCTGTTGAATAACTTCTTCAATTTGTCCAGCTCCAAGTTTGTTTTCCAGTTGTGGTATGTCACTCTCCTAAACATAAATTCACTGATAAAATTAGTTGGCCATTAAATAGAAATGTACTGCAGAAAAACCTGCAGGGTGGGGGAAAAGGGCATAATTGTAACACAAATATAATGTATGTGCAATAAATCAAAGTTGACTGGTGGAAGAGACAAAGTTAGGAATTGATCTTCAAGTGAAGTTTAACATACTGCTGGAAAACAGGTCTGACAAAATTGAGGATTCAACAGGAATTGAACCCCAGCCTTCTGTATGCTTGCACCAACCGAGTGCCCCAGCCACAAGTTGGAAGAAAGGTAAATTTAATGGGTTGCTTCCACAAAGAGCATATATGAAACAGACAGCTAGTGACCAATTGATCTTATTGAGTTAATTTTCCTTTGATTATTATAATTTCTGTTAACCTGTGAAGATCAAATTGTCCCTTCTCTTGGAAACAACTGGCTTAACACTACACTACTCTTCATGTTAATGACAAGGTACCTGTTCCACAACATCTAGTCTCTGTTTAGTGATCTGCTCTGTGTGTATACGGTACTGGGCACTCTTTGGCATGCTTCCCAACACCACCAATGTCTCTTTGTACAACTTTGTGAGAGCCTTGAAGACAAAAGAATTGATTGTGCTGTTTGCCAAACCAGATGAGGCCAATCAAGAGTACTGAATTTTAATATGAACTGCAAACCCAACATTTTAAGCAAGTCAAAAAAGTTCACAGTATACTGTGCAGCACACACACCCAGAAGGTTGTAGTTTTTGAGGATTTTTTTTGGACTGTCCCTACACTGCCAAAAAAGGTCATGATGAAAAACATCCTGCACAATTCAACACTATAGTCATTGACAACTTTAAGCCAAAGAAAACCCCTTATATGAAGTTCCGCATTTTGCAGCTACTCCTTGTTACGGTAGTTATTCATATTTCATACAAAAAATCCACCAATGAGTCACCTATTTGGCAGTGATGGCTCCTCTTTTATGTGATAAAAATGATTCAGAATAATACATTAATATATGAGATGTGGTAAAGTTGCAATAAAACAGTGTCTCATTGAACATGGCAAGGGGGTGAGAAAGGCTTTTTGTGTCAGACTCTTTAGTGGAGGGGGACAGGGGGGTGGGAGACCAGAAGAAAAGGGGGCAGGAGAGGGCAGAAAGCAGGAGAACAGGGGGTGGGAAGCAGGATCCATGTGAGGGTAAAAAGCAGGAGCAGAAATAAAGAAGGCGATAGTTTGTTGTTTATTACTGGGTATTATTCAGTCAAAAATACTTCTCTAGCAAAGTTTTGAAATTTCCATTAAACATCCACCAACCCTTAAAAGAAAATTTTGGAAGCAAGAAAACATAAATTTTTACTTGGGCTGAAAAAACAGCATTTCTTCTGGTGAATCTAGAAATCCCTTCAATTCGATTACATCATAAATCATGAGATGGCATGACACATGACACATGTACACTTATACTTTAGTGTCTGGTCAGCTGTAGCTGTCATAAATCTCCAGCAAAGAAAGCAATTCAGGGTCATTAAAGGTTCAGGGTCAGGTCATATGTCGTCTATATTAATTGGCCTCAGCATTTTTTGGTGTGGCAACAAAAAATCCGTTAATGGAAGACCCACTTGGGAGCTTGCTCTGTGTGACTGTGCATCCCAAATAACTAAAGATTTTGCCTCATATAGCAAACTTGTTCAAAGAATTGCCACTTCAGTGAGTGCACTGGCAAGTGCGGAGTGGTTCACTTTTCAATGCAATTTTATATTTTGGACAAGGCTAAGGCCTTAATTAACCTTGATTAACCTGAAGATGGAAGCAACACAATGAAGGGTGGGAGTCAGGTACGGGAAGTGGAAGACTCTAACCTCCCTGTTTTCCTCCCCCCCCCCCACCCCCCCACTCTAACTCCCCTGCCTTTCCCCCCCTCCATTCTTTAGGTAGAGAGACATTGATGACATCGAATAGAATTCTTTAACTCAATAAGTATTGCCATTTGCGTTCAAAAGATTAAACGGAGATCACAAACGTCATTTAGAGGCACTTCACAGCGCAAATATGAGTTCCGCAAAACAAAAAAAAAACGCCATATTTCAATAAAATGTTACTTCAATTCTTACCTCCCTGGGTGCTTTGGAAACTGCCAAACCAACCAAAGCCGTTGACTGAAAAATTTAAGCAATTTCATATGTGAGGTGACATGAATTCAAGATATATTATGTACGAGTCTTGATTTTGCTTAGTACCTTGTCGATGTACATTTAGCAAACTAACCGTGAAATAAATCCTCTAGGGTGTTCAAAACTGAATAGAGTCCGATCTTGGTTGGTATGGTATAATTAAAAAGTTACTTAGCCCCCCAAAAATGGCCACTGCAGCGACTGGAACTGTTTTATCGATGCAGAGGGTCACTTACCCTTTTCACGTAACCAGACGCCATATTGGATCGCACCAACTCCCGAACAGGCAACTGGGAATTTTATTGCATCACCTTGGCAGTTTGATACTTCCATGTGGAAGGGCGCTCTAAGGAAGAGATTCCCTGGGTTTTCCGCCTTTCACGTTGGCAAATTTACCTATCCTAAGTTATCTTTGTGGCGTGCGCTCTGTGGTTTTGATCACAACGATTCGTCTTCAATGGCCGCTGGAGCTGCCGAACAGCATGACTTCCCCAAAGAGGAGGAAAATATATTGAAACTTTGGGAGAAGTTGGATGCCTTTCAGTCGTGCTTGCGCCAATCAAAGGACAGACCAAGGTACGGAGTAGAGAAAGTTTATTTCCGTTAAAGGACCGTAACCTTTTCATGAAAATGTGCAGCTGTTTTTTATGACAATAAAGATTCTCCGGCCTTGCTCTACGATTTTTTCCCCCCTACCCCCTCTCCCGTACCCATTAATTCGAGTTTCTCAAATGGTGGAAAAGTTTCCAATTTTTGTGTAATGATTGTGCTACTCAAAAAGATTTCTTTCTGCAGAAAATTCAGCCAGGTTTGATAGTTTCAGCTTTGCACATGTGTAGTCTTGTAGGAAAACAATTGTATTTTTTTTTTGACATGATTCTAGTAGAATAGGATTCTCCCCTCCCCCCCTTGTTTGAACCTCAGACAGTTTTGAAATAATTTTAGTACGTATGCAGAGGTACTCTTCACAAACGAAGGATCTCAATAGCTTGAACTCCAGTTTTCTCCAAGCTCTAGAACTCCTAGGACCAAACCTGGCCTCCCTTTCCCTTTCAACCCTTTCACTCCCTGAAACAATTAACATGTAACTTCTCCCTTTAATGTTCATACACTGTCCAGCAAACAGGTAATGAGAATGCTCAAATTTCTTATCTTTTCCCTCGAAGGTAGGAAACAAAGTAAATCCACTTTATTATCAAAAAGTTTTCAAAGTTGTTGATGTTTTTTTTTTATCCAGGTACAGTTTCTATGATGGTCCCCCTTTTGCCACTGGCTTGCCTCATTATGGACACATCCTAGCTGGTACTATAAAGGTAAAGTACTTGCCAACACCTTTCATCAAGGGACTGTAGTATAATTATGGATACATGGTCTTAAGATTTAATGGTGTATTTGTAATTTAATCTCAGGAGTTTAATACTGTTAGTCTGATAATATCAACTCATTGCTATTACTAAGAATCATAGAATTATAAGAAAGACAGGTGACACGGACCTATAATTTTAAGAGATGTGTGTGCTCTGTTTTTTTCAAGAATTCACTTAAATAGAATCTTACATTCAATTTTTTATTCCACTTTATTTTATCTGAGGTTACAAACTTTGGTAGGATCTGGGATAAGTATCTTTCAGGAGACCAGACATGAAATTTTTTTTATTTGAGAGGAAATTAATAATTTCTTGAGTGTAGACATATGACATTGATAAGATGTGAGGTTAGTTTTCTGGTGTTAACCAGCCTTTAAATTCATGTTACAGTACTCAATTGTCAGTCACATTCATTTAGCAAATAGCTGACTGCATGTTTCGACCAAGGTGGAAAATGCTAAAGGCAATATCGTACCCTGATGTTAAGTAAGATGTAAGCTCTTTTTTTGTTAGTGCTAGTGTTACTGTTGCTAGTTTGAGTTACTATATTGACAGGACATAGTCACAAGATATGCTCATCAGTCTGGTTATCATGTTGAGAGACGTTTCGGATGGGACTGTCATGGCCTTCCAGTGGTGAGAACTTTAAGTTTTCATGTCTACCCTCAGAATACAGGTAGACATTGATAAAGTTTGAGATTTTTGGTGCTGGGAATTGGTACCTTATGTAAAAAGGAAATTACAAAGAAAAGTGTCAGTATATTGCAAGTATAAATTTTTTAAGCCTTTCATTCTTTTTCTTTTGCAAAGTTCAATAATAATTAGTTACCAAATACTTACAATCAAGTTTCACATCTGAAGAGGAATTTGTCTTGTTTATGAGATTATTCCTTGTCTTGTAGGAGTATGAAATAGACCAGAAGTTGGGTATCAAGGTAAGAATAGATATACCTCTTTGGTTAAGTATATCCATTGCTGTAGAATCATTAATCACATTAATCATTAAGGTGATTCACAATGTGGGTAAATAACAATTAGTTTTTAAATTTTGGATACGATTCATCATGGATTTTCATAAGTGATTCATCCAGAAATAGTCTATGACTATGTCTGCAGTTTAAATGTGCTGAAGTGCTTGGAAATAGATGAATTTTTGGATTTAAATTTGTTCCTTTTTCTAGAGTCCAGATGATGTGACAAAAATGGGAATAGCTAATTATAACAAAGAGTGTCGCCAAATTGTGATGCGTTACTCCAATGAATGGGAGGTAAGTACAACAGACTTCGATCTTCCTGCAGTTATTGTTTTTTTGTTGTGAATATGTTTGTCAAAAGTATAAAGCCAATCTTTTGTTGGCTGATAATATTTGAAAAGGAGTGGCTTCTTGCTAATATTACTATTGTACCAGTGCTTTTGAAGATGTGTAAATTTTGATGGTCAATGGAGTGAATGAATGAAAACATTGTTGTCTAATAACTGTGTGGTTGTTCAGTTCATAGTCAAGAGAATGGGACGATGGATTGATTTTGACAATGACTATAAGACACTTTATCCATGGTTTATGGAGTCTGTTTGGTATGTGTAATTTCATGTAATAAACAGTTATGTGTCCTCAATATAGAAATTATTGGTTTTTCCAGTTGCATTTGTTTATTTACTAATGAAAACGAAAACATTAATTAACTTTCATTTTAACTGCTCTTGGTGTAATATATTATCACCAAAAAAGTTGCAAGACTTAACATGAACTGTTTGGTTATGTTCATCATCATATGATGTAGTTTTGAACTGATCTATGTTAGCCTTTTCAATATCAGATATAGAGAAGCTGTCACACTGGTCTGGGGGATTTCATTAAAATAATATACTTGTCATTAAGAGTATACCCAACCAGAGGAAAAATAATGTTAATACGTTGTACAGTCATATTTCTTCATGTACAATTTGCACAATGTGGGTGTTCATTATTACTGTTCAGTTTTAATAAATGTGAGGGTTTTTTTTTTTAATAGGTGGACATTTAAACAGATTTATGAAAAAGACTTGGTCTATAGAGGATTCAAGGTGTTGTATCATATGTCTTTATATTAGCTCTGCTTTTGATAGAGAAATTATTTTTGGAGAAAATTATTTTAAAGGGAAGAGAAGACCATTTTTTAATAAACAAATAGTTGAATAATCAGATAATTTGACATCAGTTGAAAATTCTAAGGCTTAAATTCTTTTGTCCTAAAACTGATTGTTGATTAATATTCTACTTATTATCCTCTAGGTTATGCCATATTCCACAAGATGTAACACTCCATTGTCAAACTTTGAAGCAAATCAAAACTACAAGGAAACTATGGATCCATCTGGTTAGAATCCCTTCAAAGTTTTGTAAATTTGGTTATGATTGTAATTTTGTTTGTGGGTTTTGATTGAGGGTCTTGGAGAAGTCCTTGAAATTTGTTTGGGTTACAAACCCTGTGTTAGGTTTTAATTTTGCAGTGCCTTGATTTGTATGATCAAGTTTACTTGGAGCTGCATGCCTCCTTATATTTCACAACTTATTCTGGACTAATCTTTGTGCTAAATTTAACTTTGAGTTGAACAGAATAATTAGAATCCTTAAACTACTTTGTTACCCTTAAAGATAAACACTCTTCAGTCCAAACAAATCTGTCAGAGGTTTGCAAAATTGAATTTAATTGCAATTGACATGTACACACATACCACTCAAAAGGGTAAATACAGTTTATGGGTTTCAATTAGAGCAAATCAAAATGAGATGAACTAATGAACATTGGTTTGTCTTTGTGTCAAGTGATCGTGGACTTCCCTTTGGATGACGATGCTAATGTCAGTATGATTGCTTGGACAACAACCCCATGGACACTTCCTAGTAACCTCGCTCTTGTCGTAAACCCTGACATGGACTATGTGAAAGTCACAGGTACTGTGAAAGTGTGTACAGTTTGTTCATTAATGCAGCACAGAGGGCAAAGTAAGACCTTTACACTGAAGTGAGCAATAGTTGTATTTTTTTGTTGCAGTAATGTTTTACTTGCTTTCTATTCTTTCTTTCTGCAGACAACACCACAAACAGAGTTTATATCATGATGGAAGCTAGGCTTGAAGCGCTTTTCAAAAAGCCAGAGGAGTACACAGTTTTAGAAAGGTTTTTAATTCTTTCTGTTTGAACATGTAATAGTGACATAGTGTTAAATATGTATGTGATTGAAGTATAATATCAACTTTTAAAATATATTATAAAACTTTGTTTGCAAAATTGTGATATGTAAAGAAAATGTTCACACTGGGGATGCCCTCATGAAAAATTATTTAGAAAATATAGTTTGACTCTCGTGGCTCCAGAGACTGTAGAGAACTGACGTAAAGAAATTTTTAAGAGAATGACTGACATTAAATGTTTCTCTTTTTAGGACACTATAGATTTTATATTTAATTAATTGATATCTTGCAAGTAATTTTTTTGTCTTTTTGAATAGATTTAAAGGATCTAGCCTGGAGGGAAAGACTTACAAACCTCTTTTTACATATTTTCAAGATGTAAGCAAATTGTGTTGATGTATTCCTCACTTTCCCTACGTAATATTATGCTGCATGAACATTATTTTGCTAGTTTGAAAATACTGTAACATGCTACAATAACATATAAGTGTGACTTTGCAGCATCTTTTCAGAGCCAGTTATTTCATTATTACACACATATGAAAAGTACCAGCCATGTTTACATTGGTTTAATTTCCTTTATTTATTCTAACCATTATTTTTCAGCTCAAGGCTAGTGGAGCTTTCAGGGTGTTAGCAGATAGCTATGTAACAGGTGAAAGTGGAACTGGAGTGGTCCATTCTGCACCAGCCTTTGGCGAGGTTTGCTCTATTATAATGATCATTTGATGGTAAATTCTATAATTTGAGGGTTTCATTGGGTACTATGTATAGTATGACATTTTGTATTTTAAGTATAGCTATGCTTTTTTTGTGTGTGAAATCCAGTGTTGTGGTCAATAGACTTTTAATTACTATGGTCTTGTTCATTTATCTATATGTAACAGTCTGTGGCTTTAAACATAATGTTTTCTACAAAAAGAGAGTGAATGTTAGAAAGCTAACCAACAAAAGACCATTTTAGCTGTGAGGTTTCACCTTCTCACCAAACCTGTTTTATTTCAGGATGATTACAGAGTCTGTTTGGCAAGTGGAATTGTAAAAAAGGGTGGAAAACTTCCTTGTCCTGTAGATGCAAGTGGAAAATTCACCAGTGAAGTGTCTGATTTTCAAGGGCAACATGTCAAGGTACAAATACAATACACAGAAATGGATGACAAATTTTGGCAGAGTGCATGTAGTTGTACTCTGCCATGAGTATACCTACAGGGGCTTTTAAAGCGAAACATTGTTTGTAGGTCAGGCTTGGATATGTTTTGGTTCCAGTTTTTTCAAACTCTCTTTTTCATGTAATCATATACTGAATATAAGGCAAAGAAAAATAAAAACAAGTTTGAAAATTGTTAATCCAAGGAGAAATCTTGTAATGAAATGTCACCAAAAAATATCTGTTATGTCCATTTTATCTAAAGATGTGTCATTTTGTAGTGAAAAATGCTTTATCACTAAGAGTTAAAATGTTGAACATGTAACATAAACATGTTGTGGCAGGATGCTGATAAGGTCATCATGAAGTGGCTCAAGCAGCAGCACAGACTGGTTCACCAAAGTACTCATAAACATAGCTATCCATTCTGCTGGAGGTAAGAAGGATTCAATAACGCAGAGACATGCACAAGATTTACATCATGTAATGCTAGTATAACTGAGGAGTCAAACAATCATAAGAAACATGTTCTTGAATTACAAGTTGGTAGACCACCAAAGCATTTTTGGTCCAAGGTTTGAAGGTATATAGGTTGTTTATTTGCATTGTAAGAACAACAATAAAGTTTTTTTCTGATTATGGCATGCATTAGGTCTGATACACCGTTGATTTACAAGGCTGTTCCTGGCTGGTTTATCCAAGTTGAATCTCTTGTTGACAAGCTTTTGGCCAATAACAAACAGTCCTATTGGTAAGCAGTACAAATCAATACTGAAACAAAAAGTTAGGAGAAAACAAGCTACAAACATGATCCATGTTGTGGGTCAAACTTTGTTGGTTTTCCAATTCCTCTTCCATTTTATGATTATCATAATGAATGAAAGAAACTGTGATGGAATAATTTAAAAACAAAGAAGTAATAACATGTAATAGTAATGTGCATTTCAACAGAATGCATTTTCAACAGATAAGCTGCACAGAACCACAACCACAAGTATACTTAAGTCAAGTGTTTAAAAGAGAAGCACTTATCAACATTAAATGAAGATGTCAATTAGTGAATTGCAAATAAATTTAATAGTTGTTTGAACAGTGGCTTTTGCCATTTTACACCCACATACAATTTATTGTCTTTTTGATAAGGGTTCCAGAATTTGTACAAGAAAAACGTTTCCACAATTGGCTTGAAAATGCCCATGACTGGAATATATCTAGAAACCGTTACTGGGGCACACCAATTCCTCTGTGGGTCAGTGATGATTATCAAGAGGTATGTCAAAACCCTTGGTTTTTCCTCTTAAGGTGATGATATGAACCTTGTATAGAGCACAGCCAGTTGTTGAGCCAGAGGAGCTGAAACTTTCATCAGGTGTTCAGACATCTTCTTTTCTCTTCCTTTTGGTCACTCATATGAATATTTTCTCCTTTTATAACCAGTTATGTTATTTAGACAGTCACAATATGTGAGAACTGTATGTCTTCAGCAACATAATGGACAAGGCCACAGCTGCTTGCACCAATTTTTTAGTTATTGCCTCCCTTTTCTCAATAATTGATAGAATTATCTTATTAGAGGTGGTGGATTACATTTTTTTGAATTTCATACGACAGGTTGTTTGTGTTGGATCCATCGATGAACTGGAGCAGTTGTCTGGTGTCAGAGTCAGTGATCTTCACAGAGAAAGGTATAACTTCTTGCTTTAATTGCAATAGACATTTATAAAATTTGAATAATGCTATAGAATATATAGTTGTAGAATAATTGAATAAAACTTGTACATTTTCTTTTTTATCTCTCTTTTTATTTTCTAAATTTAACTTAAAAATTCTTTGCCAGTGTGGATGACATTACAATCCCATCTAAAACAAATAGAGGAGTTCTTAGAAGAGTCCCAGAAGTGTTTGACTGCTGGTTTGAAAGTGGAAGGTAACTCATACATGTATATTTGTAAGTCAGCCACTGTGATGAATTTTAGAGCAATTATTTTTTGGCAATTTTTGTCATGGACCAATGCTATATAAGGAAGTCTGGTTTTGCAGAAAGGTTGGCCAAATGAAAAATCAATTATTTTTAAATAAGTAGCTACGTACAGCAATGAAACCTCTCATCAAACTTCATTAAACAAAATTTATGTGTGAACTGTACTAATCATGCAGCTTTTATTTTTTCAGTATGCCCTATGCACAAGTCCATTATCCATTTGAAAATAAAGAAGCATTTGAAGCATCATTCCCAGCTGATTTCATTGCTGAAGGAATTGACCAGACAAGAGGATGGTAAGTGGCTTTTCCATTGTTTTATTTCAACTTTTCTTACAGTATCTATGCACTTTATTTTAATTATTGATTTAATGTTTCCCTTTACAGGTTTTATACTCTTCTGGTGATTTCAACAGCATTGTTTAATAAACCCCCCTTCAAGAATCTCATTGTTAATGGACTGGTTCTTGCTGCGTAAGCTTTTTAGCTGCTCTGTAGTTCTAATTGCTTTGCTCAAGAATTTGGATTTTTGGTGATTTTCTTCTTCATATTTATTTGCCCCAGTCCTGAGTTTTAATTCTACAAACACTTGTCTGTAGAGATGGAGCCAAGATGAGCAAGAGAAAGAAGAACTATCCTGATCCAATGGAGATTGTGAACAAATATGGAGCAGATGCTCTTAGGTTTGTGACTGACATTAACAAATAAAACGCTGTGAATTTAGTGATAAACTCTCCTTTGCGCAGCTGTTATCAGCGATAACATTGAAACTGGGATGAACATTTGTGGGTTTTGTGTGCCTGAAATATAAGGGGATTTTGAATTCTGCCTGGCAATAAGTGGACCTTCATTAAGAATCACCATATCATCAACTATGTAGGATCGGACCTTTTTTTTCTCAAGAGCACCTTTTTACAGATTGGTTTTATTGGTCTTTGTAACTGTACAATTCTGTAGCTATGTACTAATTACCCAGATTATTTCAGTGGCAATTGAAGCTTGTGTAATTTGAAATTTTTTATTTTAGATTGTATCTCATCAATTCACCAGTGGTAAGAGCAGAAACTCTCAAGTTCCAGGAGAAAGGAGTGAAGGATGTCATTAAAGATGTGTTCCTTCCATGGTATAATGCTCACCGATTTCTGTTGCAGAATATTCAGCAAATGGAAAGGGTTAGGCAACATTTTGTTGCTTCAAATTTATTCAAAGGCCTTGAAAATTGCTTTGAAGGTTTATCTTATCTGTAAATGAAATTATTTTGTTGTTGTTGTTGTTATTGTTGTTGTTGATGATGATGATGTTAGTGCTGCAGTCACAGTACAGTTGATTACAAAGAGGTTATTGTAGCTGAAATATTTTACAATTATTCACTGAAGGGGAGGTGAATTGTGGTGGATATTTACCTTGCCACTTCACAGCTCCATAAAGATCCACCATTATTCACTGACCCTGAGGTTTATAATTGTTTTAATATATACTACACAGATAAAAAGAATTTAGTTTATTTCTTTCAATACACAGAAAAATGGGAGGGAATTGATCTCTTGACATGCAATTTTGTCTCGCAATCTAGTACTTACTGTTCACTTCTGAACTAGCCAATCAGCACACACTAAAAGTACTATTCACCTGTGTAGTATCTACTGACATATTATGTTTGGTTGTACCTTTTATTTTTTAACATTTAAATCTTTGGTTGAAATAACAGCATATGATTGTCGTAATCAAAGTTACCAACACTATAAATTTTTTTGAAATTTTACCACAACAAGTTATTGATAACTGAGAAACGCTTTTGATCAACTTTCCTAACAGCAACAAAGTTTACTGTATTTTCAGGTAAAAGACAGAGCTAATAATAATGAAATGATAATTTTGTATTTCTGAAATAGGACGGAAAAAAGTTTGCTCATGATGAAGAGGTTCTGATGAATTTGGGCAACACACTTGATCGCTGGATCATTTCCTTTACTCAAAGTTTGGTGTTGTTTGTCCACCAAGAAATGGCAGGTAAGTCACTCTTTACTCTAGGGGCTAAAAACAGCTGGCTGATTGAGATGATGTTGTTAGATATTATTTATCACTCAAGAAACAGATCGAGGTCCATCTTAGTTTGACTGCAGTGCACTGTTTAGTTCCCTAAAAATAAAGCCACCTTCATTGTTTTGATAGTTGCATCAATCTTGACTAGAGTATGTGCACAATGTAGAACTGTGTTGCAAAGAAACCACTTTTAATAATTTTAGTACATGTCTAACTTTTACGTCTGGCTTTGGAGGACAAACTCTTTTTGACATCCCTAAACTACTCTATGTAAGGGTGTTAAGCCAGTAGACTGATTGAAAGTATGAATTATCACATAAGTATCAATTACCGGCATGTGGTTGTGTTTATGATGGCTCAATGCAGTAAGGAATCCTTGGCCAGCCTTGCAAAATATGTTGATCGTAGTAAAATGACTTACTGAAAGTGACTATGCACCCCTCTTTTTTGTAGCCTATCGACTGTACACTGTTGTTCCTCGGCTGGTCAAGTTCATTGACTATCTGACCAATGTGTATGTGCGAATGAACAGGAAGAGACTCAGGGTAAGGGATTAATGAACTGTGAAGGGTCAAGGCGTAACTCTTTGGTAAAACACGACTTCCTTCGTTAGATATCTTTTGCTGTGACAGTTTATTGTGCCACGTACCTCTACATTACTTACTTTTTTTTTTTTTTTCTGAAATGGCTAACCACAATGTCAACATCAAGGCAGAAGTAAGCCTTAAGTAAAAGGAACATTTCGAAAATTTTAAAAATTACATTTTTAATTTGCATCAAAACTTATTTTATGGTTTTTCATGTTGTTTATGTGGAATTGATTTGATTAAAAAACACCTTACAGTAATTATGAAGGAACACAAAAACTTCACCTTTTTTTCAATATTTGCCGAAGATTCAATTGATACATTGGATATTTTTTACGGTGTAGGGGGAGTATGGGGACAAGGATCGTTACGAGTCACTTCAGACGCTGTTCAGTGTTGTATTTACCATCACAAGGTTAATGGTATGTTCTGATATGTTGATTTTGAACAATCAGATACTAAACTCACACCTGTAATTATCTCTAAGTCAGGAATGATAGTAAGCACGCATCGCTACAGTGGTAGGCAAGTTATGTATTCTGTGAGAATACGAGTCCCGGCGGAGTTAGTTGCTTACTAAAAAGATCCATTATGATCTCGAATTCAATTTAACCACGGCAGTGACCATGTGTGTCGGTCTTACGAGTGAATTCGTGTTCTCTTGTTTCCAGGCGTCATTCACTCCATTTCTTACAGAGTTCAATTATCAGTCTTTGCGGCCTTTCATACCAGAAAGTATGAAAATCGGAGAAACAGAGAGTATCCATTATTTGATGATCCCTAAGGCCAGGTGGGTACATTTACTGTCTTATTACTCTTTGTGAGCTAGTTTTAATCTTAATACACGGTTAAGAAAAAAATTTGACCTCGTTATAATTGTTTTTTATTAAAATAAGTTTTCACTGACGTCCTAGAGGACATTAATTTTTTCATGGATTGAGCATATATTAAGAAATGTCAAGTTTGTGATGTGGGAAAAATGTTAAACAGACATCAAAATTTGTTAGCAAACTGAAGCTGTGCTTGCAGCTGGTTCCGGCTGTGAGCAGTGCTCCACTGACCCATTTCTGCCCTTGAATTTACGGAACGCGTGGCTGCAATTAGTTCAATCTTTATTTCTCAACTTCCCCTGTGCTTTGGTTTTTATTTGCATAGCACGTTTTTTTAATTCCACAACTCATCATTATTACCTTAACAAAATATTTTATCTGAAGGGAAAATCTAATTGACAAAGAGATTGAGAGAAGAGTAGCCCTAATGCTAACAGTGATTGAACTTGGCCGAGTCGTTAGAGAGAGAAAAACTCTTCCGTTGAAGGTAAGAATCCCTCTCAGCGATAAATTTCTCATGTGAAGTAAGTTTTAAGAGTTGTGATATTTCAGAGATTTTGCGGTTTGATAAAGATGGTAATAGGTATATGAAACTATTCTTTGGTTAATACCGTCAGTAGATTAACAAATTAAGCTTGTCTGCGGTGAAAATTATTTTAATGTAGGTTTTATCAGAATGGATTCGTATCATAATAAAATATTTGTGTCATTTTCGGTGATGATTTCAACTCAGAGGCTCGTTAGAGAGACCAAATCATTGAGGTAATTATACCTTGAGCCTTCAGTAGGTGATGTGAGTTACAGGAGTTAGTTACATGAGGAATTGAGCGGGAGGTGTACAAACAACTTGAGAAATCACTAAATCATCAAATCTATCGATTTTTTTATACATCAACTGGACTGCTATCGTTAAAAAACTCAGTTTTTAATATTCATTCATAGTGAAACGAAAGAGAATGGTCGAACTGATTTTGGTTTGAGGAGAGTTTTGAATACTGAGCGGGTAGAATAGGCAGTGAAAGTCAGTGGGTAATTCTCAGTGAAGGGTAACTGACCCCTTCGCGTTTTTCAAATCACTTGCGGATGCGTGACAGGCAGGACAAATCTGGAGGAAGAGCTCCCTTCAAACGATTGTCGATAACATACCAAGGGGACCTGGAGTTTGGCCTAAGGGTGTGATATCCTATGTACTGTTCATATGATAGCACACAAAGTGAAGAAAGTTCTAGTCACCCTTCAATGCAATGGCAACCCTTGTGGTATGTCATGTGTTCATAAATGAACTTTTACCGTTAGCCTTTATCCTGAAGTTGGGCGTTGGACAACTTGTGAGAAGTTCTTGTAGTTCTTTCTCCAATATATCTTTCTTCCATTGTCCTGACTTGCATTGTTATTTCCATCGACGTAGGCTTCCTAACATTGAGCTTTTTTCCTCCAGTATCCCCTCCCTGAGCTTGTCGTCATTCACCAGCTGCAACAGACCCTTGATGACGTGTTATCTCTGGAAGACTATATCAAACAGGTACATATCGATCGAATACCGCGGACTTTACTATTCACTTTACTGGTGGTTTTCTCGAATAACCGTATTTGATGTGTCTCTAGGAGGTGAATGTGAGAAAGTTAACAGTGTCGTCAGACAAAAACAGGTTTGGGGTTCAACTCAAAGCTGAGCCTGATAACCAGACATTGGGGCGCAGATTGAAAGGTGCCTTCAAAGAAGTGTCTCAGGCAATTAAAGGTATCTTATAGCTTGACAAGTTTGTTTGTTTATGTAAAAGTATATTTAATTGACCGTTAGTCAGTAGAAGCTATTAATTAATGCTACTTTAAATATTTTTGTAGGTCTTTCAGACCAGGAAATACAAGTGTTTAAAGAGAAAGGAGAGCTGATGGTGGCTGGGCACTTCCTGAGTGGAACGGATTTAAGGGTGACGAACTAATCAATTTTTATAGTTCGCGGAGTCAAGAGAGATTGTTCCTATTCATACCCACCATGCAATTGTAACAACTATTTGTCTCGGTTGTTAGGTGATATACTCATTTGATCAGAATGGATCAGCGCCGTCAGCATATGAAGCACACTCTGATGGAGAGGTTAGCCCTGATTACTTTTAGCGATTTTTAATTGAGTATCGAAAGTAATCTTGGATTGCTTTGGTTTTGCTTTACTTCCCTTTGTGATTTGTCCAGAAAACTCGTGCCACCGACCATCTCAACCAATCAATTGCAGAACTTAAACCAATCCCGTACCTCCGTGCTTCAACTATTAAGCAATTGTAGAAGTTAAATGAGATGGAAAGATACCATACTGCCATTGTTGCAATGATATCATGATTTCCTTCATGCCATCTCATCCGTGCTAATATGACTGGAGAGTTCAATGATTCCTGTAAACTGAAGTACAAGCTCTTACCTGACAGACTCATTTAGTTAGTGCCACCGTTTGTTTTAGACATGAGTAACGTGCACGTTTTGTTGTCATCAAGGTACTTGCTCTTTTGGATATCACCCCGGATCAGTCTTTGCTCTCTGAGGGTGTGGCACGGGAAGTGGTCAATCGAATTCAGAAACTGCGGAAAAAGGCAAGTGCAGCTCGACTCAGTGACACCTTGACTTCTGGCTTTTTAGTGTGATTTGTCGGAACTGTCGGCCAATTTCCATCTTAAACCTGAATACGCAGCAAAGGTGAAACACCTATTTCTTCCGTTTCTTGCCCCTAAATAGCTACCAGGTTGTAGCTCTTAAACTTTTTACGGTGGCCAATTAACGTTATCAACTCAGTTGATAATGCTAAATTACCCTGTTATACTCTCTCACCGACGCAGCACCACAGCTTCTTTAGAAACTCATCCCCTTTATTCATCTGCTAGATTCCTTTACGCTTTAAGAAAAATTAGAAAAATTAGAAAAATTAGAAAATTCCGTTACCGCGATCGGTAGGAAATATTTACCCGAATTTAAATCTAAAATTAGCTATTTCTAACTCACTTCGCATTCGCAAACCACTTTTTATTCCCTTACTGGGACATAATGTGACTTAGAACACAACTCGAGAGTGTCCCTTAGTAGGTTTTGTTGAGGTGTGAACTTGTGATCCCACAAATCGTGGCTGACTTCTTACCGTTGTCATCTCGTTAGGCTCAACTTCAGCCATGCGACGACATCACTATTGTGTTTGACGTTACACAAGGCATGTTAGATGACGTCATCAGTGAACACAAAGGTTACATTGAAGATAGTGTTAAGCAACCTGTTGTATCCAGTTCTCTCGCACCGAGCTTGCCTCTAATAATTTCCGAGAAAACAGAGGTATGTATGACGCATCTGCCTGAAGAGTATTGACGAAATTTGATCTAATTGTTCATGAAATTAATTTTACAAAAAATTTCAATTTTTGGGGTTCTATGGAACAACGCACAACATTTGGAAAACACGTAGAAAGCTTGTGAATCAGTAAGCAATCAGCGTATGGTCCCTAGAGTTATGTTACGTTGGCTTGGAGTTGCTTAGCGAGTGTAGGCTTAGAATATCCAAATAGTATTGTGGCGAGTATCCAAAATTTAAGGGTACGGTCTTTCCGAGCTTTCTGCTAGCGTCTGATTCATAAACTAATGACCAACCTTTTTGCATACTGACAAGTGCCCTGAGTCTCTTACTTAGGGTGACCACACTGCATAGATGATTTAGGGGCCCTCCCATCCAATAAAAAATACATGATGATTATGCCAACTGCATAGACTATCTTTTAAGCTTTATTTAAGAATTTAATTCCGTCTTAACCGATAATCACTCGAAATCGATTACGAACCGACAGTAATGAAGTTTTTTTTTGAGCTGCGAGCTGTGTGGAAAATTCCTTAGTACCTGACCTCGCAACAGCTGACTGCTTAAACAGGACTCAGAATGGCCCTCAGAGAACAGGAATCGTCGACTGTAAAATACCCTGCAACTCTCTTTTTAACTCGTGAATTGCGCGCATGCGCAAGAGCGAGTTATAGATACCATGTGGGGAATGGCATTCGCTCGCTCGCTCGCTCGATTGGTCGATTCCTGTAAACTTTTTTTAGATTTTAGGCTTTTGAGTGCATTTGATAGTTTTTAGCGAGCAGTAAACAGAAGAAATGGCGACCTTTGTTGCTAAGAATAGTGGTGGGGTGAAAAAGAAGCCAATGATAATCTTAAAAGAGTTTTTTTTTCGTTTTAGTTTCAACAAGCGGCGCCAGCGACTGGCAGGCATGCAAGGATTTACACTGAAATAACAGAACAACCTTCGTTTTTCATAAAATTGTAATTTACAATCCTTGAACTCGAAAAAAATCCGAAGATTCATTGAAAATATTACTTACTGCGAAGCGCTCGAAGTTTACAGATGTTCAAAAGCTTTTTCTGTTATGGCGTGAGATTGAGGACAAAATTGATCATTACGTTTCGTCGCGTGTTTTTCCTGTGTGAAGCAACAAAAGATGCCGGCGACTGACGAAATTACAAGTTAACACGAAAATCAGATAACACCTAAACAAACAATTTTAGCTACCGATTTTCAGTTAATTTTTAAAGAACAATTTTCTTTTAAGTTTCAAGACAATTTGAAGATTCAACATACATACAACGTACTAAAATGCGAAAGTTACACACCACAAAATTGATAAATAGGCCTGAAATGAAATTCTATCTTGTTATTGATTATACGTTGCCTAGCACGTGACTTAAATCTACCCAGGCGGAGATCCAAAATGACGGTGGCAGGCTTGGCTTAGTTATATCACTCAAAACTCGTGCCAGTTTGTCTGATTTGATAAAGAGGGAATCGTTAATGTTCTCATTAAGACAGTATTGCCTTGATTTTCTAATATTTACAACGAAAGAGAGTAAATTTCACTTTTCACCCACATTTACTTCCAACCTTTTCTTTTGAACCAGAAACAAAAATGATAGACGTTTAAAACACATGACATCATCCACCTTGTCAAATGTAATAGCATGATCATTTCAATTGTAATGCCTTCTTATCCCAACGTTACTTTGTTTCTTTGCTACATTAGCGAACACTAAACTACTGCTCGTACTCTAGATATGACAATCAACCACAAAATTCCCTAAACCAGATAACATTAAACATCATGTGTCAAAATCATGTGTCAATTCACGAGTTTGCTCACAGAGCACTTTGATTAAAATGTGGGCACCCAGTATTTTCCCTAAACCAGTGTGCTTGTCAGGTTTGGTTTTGTTTCGTTTCATGTGCCTTTATTCTCATTTCCATGGTCAATTTTAGGTTAAAGGTAGTATGCTTGATCTGAAGTTGTTGAAAGGTCATCAGACTGCAAACAAGGAAATGACTGTTGGAGAACCGCTGTGCAAATTTGTAAACGTACTGCTGTGTAGAGGTGGAGCTGGGGTAGTTAAGGGAACTGTGCTTTTGGAGAATCCTCAGGGCAGCCCGGTCATTTCATTGGATCAACTTAAGCGACAGGTACTCTTGATTGCTGTTTTTTTATCATGGTGTGAGCCCTCAAAACAAACAGTTTTGTCTCTTTCTGCTGGGTTGAAGGAGGTTCCCTCAAACAGGTTATGACGAAGGTGGAATAGACAGTCGTTCTGAAGCTGCACAAGGTGCTTAGAGTTGCTTGACTGTTCGATACAACATTTTACTCCTCTTACCATCGAACCAAAACTATTACACTTGTCCTTGTTAAATACTTGTTTAATCGTAGTTTATTTTCTGTTCACTATTCTCTTATTGTTTGTTGTCTCATAATCTGTAAAGCCCGTCTATTGGAAGGATACTTCATTACTGCTCTATTTACCATGTTTGAATGCTTTCAAAACAGGTAGCCGTAATGTTTAATCAACAGGAGAGTGCTTTGAAACTGTCTTTGTCGCCAAAATGTGAATCAGGTTAGTTCATATACCAACAATTCATACTCTGACTGTAATGTCTGTCCTGTCTTAGTGCAATCCACTTTCTTACTTGTTTTGCTTTTCGTGGTTTAAATAGCGATGTTTGAGTGAAAATTCACTGAGCAAAAAGAAGAAATAGTCAACAATTATTCACTGAAAAGGAGGTAGTTATCTAGCCTTTTCACTGACACTGACGTGCATAATTGTTTTTTGAATATACCACACAAGAACCAAAAAATTAGCCAATCTAGCCAATTGGCGTGCGCGAAAAGTATTACTCACCGTGTGATATCTATTAATGCAGTCCATATTCTACGTTCTTACTATACTAAGTGTGTAGTTTAACGTTATTTTATCATGTTTCTTTCAGTTGTTACCGACAAAGACATGTCCAAATTACATGGCTCTCAATTGTACGCTTACGTCACAGGCTGAGTTCGGCCATTTCGAATCTTGTTTTCAGTAGTTTAGTGTATTTCTGTCGGCATCAACACCTGACAGCTAATTTTCCCGAGTCACCATCTGTTAATTTTTTTCACCTGCATTAGGCCCAATAGTGTTTTGAATGAAAGTAAAGGTTGATGTCCATGACATTTTTGTCATGTAAATTGTCCCACTCAAAACCTTTTTCTTTCAACAATATCCTAAAATTGCCTTTCTAGAGAATCGTGAGAATGTAGCTTAAATTTGATAAATTATCTTCTCTTTGATAAAAGCAAACACGTGAACACAAATTTAACAAAAAAAAAACACGTGTGTTAATTACTGTTCCCTTCTAAAAGACAATTAAATAGCTAAACAGCACGGTGCATATGCCAACGATGATGGAACCACATTCTTTCCATGGAAATAAACAAGAGGAGAAGAACTATCTTGTACGAAATTTTTCCGTTTGAGATTTCGTTTAACAAATATGACGGCACTCAGTAGTTTGATACTTAGTGGGAATTCGTTTTCCCTTTTTGTTAGCGTTAATTCTAGCTTTTAGTCTAAACGATGAAAATCTGAACATTTGTAGAAGTGCTACACGTTTCGTAAAAATCTTTCTTTGAATTTTCCCTACTACCTGACTGTTTTTGGAAAAAAAGTTGTTTTTAGAGTTATTCAATAAACAAAGTAAACTCAAGGTGTGGTTTTAGTAATGACTCAAGTCTCTGCGAATTACGAACAGAAAACATTCTCAAAAGACAGACCACAAGACACTACGGGCAGACAATTACTTTATTTTAGTATTCAAAAAATCAATTATTACTTTTTAACATTCCCCATGTGGTTCGATGTGGTAAATTTTGACGTTTTCAAATGTCACATGTACCGCACATCGCTGACTTCTGGATTGTTCCTCTAATTCTGACTTGTAATCCGTTCACCAAACGGAAAATGAAGCATTGAAAAATTGGTCGGTAATAGAACGTTCGAATATGACACTATTTTTATCTGTGATGAACAGAAACTGGTTTCCGTTTTCCACAAGTCTGAAAAATCATATTGGTTGTATAGTACACCAGCTGAACGGAAATTCAAATAAAAATTTGAATCAAATAATTTCTGTGATGATATTCAGTTTATCATCTCCAGCCGCGTGTCGGCATAATCATTGTTGAAAACTTGATTTGATGTTCCTTTTGTCCTCTCTTGTGACGTTCATCACACAATGGTTCGACCTCCCTTTGTTTGGTTATTCTACCATTTCATCGTCACTCATCTCCCAAACCTGAGACAACAAACCAGCGTGAGATTACTATTACTACTTCCTTTCCACCAGAATATATTCCGCAATGTTTGTTTACGTTCTAACGAAGGGATATAAGGAGCGTCTGATGGTTAGCTATTCAACATTACACCCTCATATAATAGACAGTGCACATATTGAGATTGCTGAAGTTATTCTTTCTTTCTTTGATTGCTTTTCTCCCCAAAATCAGTGGAATTAAAGGCAAAGGTTAGTTATCGGTGATGCAGCATATTCTGCAAACTTGTACACTTCTTCAGCGATCCACATGGGAGGTGCATATACCATGGGAAAAGATTACACTTCATGACAATTTCATTCACCACCATGAATAGCCACAACCTGTTCCACAATATCAACAGTAACACACGGTATCCGTTTTCCTTCGTAACTGTAAGCAATGCTTCTGCGCAAGAAATGTAGCGCGCTGCAAGTAGTTAATGCATTGTATTAAATGTAATAGGCAACGTAAGGTAGAAAAGTATCGCGTCATAACGAAGTGATGTTTCTCTAGGTAAGTAGTGTATTCCTTACGTTTTTGGCCACGGGGAACGGCAAAAAATTAACTCAAATTTGGAAATTTTTCAAAAAAACTGAGTCGTTCCCAGTTGATGCAAATATTTTCAATTCAGTGTAAAAAAGACAGCAGAATGAGGGACGTTCGACTTTTGCCGTTTGCTGTCGATTGTAGTGCCGAATTGAGATTTTTCAAACTGAGTGGTGGTGTGATGGTTACAGTTATTTGATAAACAGAAAATCTGTAGAAACCAAGAACGATATATCATCGACTAACCTCGCTAACTCTTGTGTCCTGAAGAAGCTGTGTCAGGCCTGTTAGGTCTTCTAAGTAGCTTGGAACATTAAAAACCTTTATCAGGAAAGAAAATTTTTCCTTTTCATAGCTCGACAGAACCTGGAAGAACAATTAACAGACAACTCAATACTTGATGAAAATCGGTGACAATCGATATCAATCGCTTTTGATACATTCCACTTGATCGACCGATAGCGAAAAACGATTGTCAACAGACAACAGACAAAAGAGTGAGAGCCACACCCTTGCCAACAAGTCGCAGTGACTAAACTGAGAATAAGTTGTTTTGCGACAGACGATTTCCTCGAAACACGTTGCAATAATTAAGAATTATTGGGATAAATGCACGTATAAAACCCGGGGGGTTAGGGTAGAGGGTCACTTGGGTCAATTTTTCAGGGTAAGTGCCGCTGGCCTCTCAGAACCCCTACCCCATTTATAGTCTATTCTGTGGCCAATTATGGACCCCATCTTAGTCTTTTTGGCAAATGCAATTTTCGCGATCCCAACTTTGTTATGATCTGGTGATAGATGTACATTATAAAGCCTTTGGTTGTCCTAATTTGTTAAACTGAGTGTAGAACACCTTTTCCTTACCAATATCCTGCAGATATGTGACCCCATTCAAGAAAATTTATTAAAAAGCAACCCCAACATAGTCCACCCAGTTTTGAAAAATGCAACCCCATCCAGCAGCATATCTCCATTAGCAAATTACTAAGAGGTAAAGCCCCCGAGCCAAAGCTGTTTCTCACAGAAACCTGCCCCCTAGTGTTCTAAGACCACGAATAAGAGGAAAAAAACACGTTATCTGATGGCAATCACAGTTTGTCATACCTTGGAAGAACAAGCAATGCATTTGTCAAAGCCTAAACTTGCGGGAAGAACTAGATGATATCTTGAAAGAAAACCACGAATCTTGAAAGAAACACAAACAAAGTATCTACTAAGAAAGCAAATTGACATTAAACTTTGCCTAATAAATGAAATATATTGACATCACTACATTGTCTATTAGAACGAATAACAATCTTACCTGATGAGGTACAAGGCCCAACTTACACTCCAGATCAGCTGACAGATGAGCTTCTTTAGCGCTTGTGTCAGCGGCCGCTTCATTGCTGTTAAAGTCAAACCCATTACACTGATTAATATGCGTTCAGTCATATCATACACTTAAGATAGGCAACATAAAGGTCAACTAATCTCATTCCGATAAATTTGTTTACTTTCGGTTATTTTACCTTCGACCATCTGAGACCTTTTGACTAGTCTCAGTGAGAAATGTAAGGGCAATCTTATCCTTTGTGTTCCATTTCATCCACTGCATATTTAGAACTTCATTGTCCTTGTAACAGGACGTTATAGGGATTCGTATGTAATGGGCATTCCTATAGCGTAATTTTACAAATTGAATTAAGCGATAACACAAGAATTCCTACTTACCCCAGAGGGTGTTGAGTGAGAGAAACCAGAAGTTCAACAGCCAGGGCACTCGCTATGTATGACATACCAGGCCTGGATACTGTGCACTGCTGGTCCAACGTACGGTCTCTAGTGGACTGTTTCCACAAAATAACGTCAAAAACTGAGTCATTACTGATAAAGTATTCAAAATCTTATTTTATAACTAAAAAAGATTACTCCTTAGGGAAGAAGCACCTCCAAAATGATTTAAGTATCTGAGGTTGGACTTCTACAAGTTACTAAAGAAAAACTGAATTACGAGCGCCCTGATTGGTCAAAAACCTATTGTTTATTGCATCGGTGATCCCATATAAAATTGAAACATACTGTGTTTTTCTCCACCGCAGTGCAAATATGTGAATTTTCATATATCTAAATTCTTCATTCACTTGGATGTTTATTTGTACCCAATTCATTGACCAGCTCCCAGTTGGCTTGTTAGCTCAATTGGTAGAGCGCTGCACCGGTATCGCAGAGGTCATGGGTTCAAATCCCGTACGGGCCTGAATTTTTTTCAGGTCCTATTTACAACTACTAGTTTCAGTAGTGTTCTTAGCTGCGAGGATCTTTAATTTCATACTGTGTTTTGTTTTAATTCTAATTTGTAAAAGTAATAGACCGCACTTCCTAACGGTTTAATAGCGCAATAATCCTCTCAGAATGTTGGGAGAACACTCGGAAAGTTTGTGAATGACTTGCCTCCGGCTCGTGATCTACAAACTTGAAGAAGCTTTCTTGTGTTCTTCCAAAATCCCAAGTAGGTTATAACGCCGGTAAACCGATAGAAAGGTCGGTCTATCGCTTAAATAGTATGTACTGTGGTTTAAATGACTTACGTCTCCTGGTGCCACCACATCATTACAAAAATAACAGCCCAGAGAGGCTCCTGGTATGGACTCTAGTTTGGACGCTCCTTCGCAAGTAACATGCGCTTTCTGTCTGGAACCATGGCGCATCACAAGGAATGTATCAAAACCAAGAGCCGCTGTAATAACAAACTGAAAAAAAAATTTAGGTGCACGTTTTTGAACCTCATGATAGCTATCGACACTTGACAACAATCATTCCCTCAAATGAAGTTGGATACTACAAACTTGCCTCTTACAGTTATACGAGTCTCATGTGATTCGTCTGGAGCCGAGAAACTGGTTTTTGATCTCAAACTTCAAGTTGTCATCATAATTACCTAGTGGTCTGTAAAGTACTTGAGATGTCAAAGTACCTACTGAAGTATATCCATTTTTCTGAAAGCTGCCTCTTTACTTTAACTGTACCTGGTTGGTTTTTCAAAGTTCCATAAAAGTTAGCCTAAGATTACCTTCCCTTTAACAGCGCCAATAACTGTCGGTAGCCAGCGGCTTTCTCGTGTGTCCATCAGCAGAAATACAGCATCGTGAGATTCAATCAACTCTTCAAGTTTTTTCACATCTCCTTGAACTTTCTCCATTTCCTCTATAAAAGCAATTGTCGTTATTGAAACATTGTAGAGATAAATTATCACAGATCAGATAGTGATATATCAAACAACTTACAAAGAAAAGTTTTCTTTACCTGGAGATTGTCCAACAGAGTGGCCTGGCATCGGAATGGACAACTGTACAGCTGACGCATTCTATCGACAAAATACAAACGTTTTACGAAGTGGCAAAAAAAAAAAAGATAATCAAATACACAAACCACTGAATAAAAGTTATATAAACAGTGGAATGGCTATTAAATTCCTTCCAACCTACATAACTAACTAACCAACTATAACGAAATTGAACAATTTAAGTGATGGTTTGATAATGTTAGGTGTCATCCTCGCAATCAATAATATTAAACAAAATAGTACTGGCACTCTAGTAAATCTTACCACACCAGGAAATATCCTTTTAAGTGCAGACGCGGCAGTCTCTGCTTTAGGCTTGCCTCCGTCCTGACAGTCGGCAAACTCAAACAGAGTTTGACGAACGGGATTGGAGAATGAAATAGTTCCATAGTCGACAAAGGTAATGGTCCGAACACCCCAGCCCTTAAAAAGAAAGAAAAACATTTAACAATTGGAAAATGCACAGAATAAATGTGTAAATCTAGTACAGCAACTAATTCGGCAAAAGTTATCACCCTCAATAAAATAAAGTGCAGGAGGGGAAGAAGTGCTTATTATCCTTTTTTTTGAGGGGGGGGGGGAGCGTTGGGCGTTTATTCGTAAGGCGCGCTCATTTGAGGGGAAGGTGCTAAATGGAGGATTTGTGGTCTGATTCACGGGAACTGATTGGCCATTTGTGACGTGATGTTATTGGAAGTAGGACCAAAGCAGCGTGAGTCACTTGTGATTGGTTGGTAACCGGTCAAGTCGCCCGAGAGTCATGTCGCCTGAAACCTGAGTCAGGTTGCCCGAAATTTTAGTTATGTCGCCCGAAAAAAAAAGTCAAGTCGCCCAAAGAAACAAATACTAAAAACATCAGAATTCAGATTGTGAATAGGCAATAAAGTTGGGAAATTTTTATCACTAAAGCGCTCTTTGTTTCCGACAACTCGAAGATTCTAAAAGCGGTGTTCGTTCCTTTCAATAAAGGGAAACGTCGTTCGTTTCTAAAAACAAAATGAAGTGTTGTTCGTTTGGTATGTAATCGTCTCTTACTCACGGACGGTTCGTAAGCTTGAGAAACTTTCTCTTGTTTTCTAACAATACCATGACAAGTAAAGTTCTGTTGTGTCTATTTGTGACTTTCTTAACAATAACAGATGAAAAAACTTGGTAAACGAATGTCGATTGTCGCGTTCGACAAGTCAACGCCTCATTTTGTTGTTAGAAACAAACAATACTTGCCTTTGTTGTCAGAAACGAACAACGCTTTTAGAATCGTTACTCAAACATATTTCATTTCCGACCATGCGATCGATTTCTGTGCGGTCAAAGTCTTCATGGTATTGTTAGAAACCAAGAAAGAGTTTCTCAAGCTTACGAAATGTCCGTTAGTAAGAAACGAGTACATACCAACGAACAACGCTTCATTTTGTTGTTAGAAACGGACAACGCTTTCCTTTGTTGCTAGAAACGAATAACGCTTCTAGAATCGTTACTCAAACGTACACTAAAATTCTGATGTTTTTGGTATTTGTTTCTTTTTTTTTCGCTTTTAGAATCTTCAGGGAGTTGTCGGAAACAAAGAGCGCCTTAGTGATAAAAATTTCCCAACTTTATTGTTTATTTATAGTCTGAAATTCTGATGTTTTAGTATTGTTTCTTCGAGCGACTTGACTTTTTTTTTTCGGGCGACATAACTAAAATTTCGGGCAACCTGACTCAGGTTTCGGGTGACATGACTTCGGGCGAGATGACTCTCGGCCGACTTGACTGTAAACCGTTTGGTTAGTCATGATCCATTGGTGAAGTTATGTCGTTTGTCACGTCAAAATGTCGTGAATGAGTAATACGCATGGAGCCAGAGGTTGTTGACATCCGTTAAGAAGAGTCTCTTCTCAGTTAGCCAGTTAACCAGCTTTCTGAGGTCATCCCATAAAAGCAGTTCGTGATAGAAGTATTTTCAGAAAAATGACCGTTCGCGTCATTTTTTCAAATCGCTCGTTTGTGTTTAGTCAGTCTTGTATTTGAGATCTCCGCCTGTCTCTCCGCCGCTGGATGAGGGAAGCCCAGCATTCAAAGCTCACTATCTTGTATCCTGTTCCTAATATGCTTATGGGTCCGTCCTTTCATGGCATGGGTAAGGTGTCCGATATTTTTCAGCTTGTTAACACAATGTTTATCTATGATAGCACATTACAGTTAGGTAGCATACCAATAGACATCTTGCCACATTACAACCAAGGGTACCAGCGCCAAGGAGAAGACATTTTGTTTGTGCAATTTTGTCCAGATCAAGTGATGGTAGCAATCTCCATCGCATTAGCTTTAAGTTCAGATCCACTGATGATGATGCAAGCCTAGAATTCAATGCAAATCCAGACGAACAATGATTTACCTCTCTCCCAAGCTCTAGACAGAAAACAGTGTGTGTGGAGCTTTGCAGAAAAGGCCCTTAAAACCATAAAGACCTACGAAGCAAGTTCTATATTTTAAGCCTTTAAAAAACTATTAAAAATAAACTATAGCGAGTTAAATACATATATAGAAAGAATGCAGTGTTAGCACTCAAAAGTGATCACCTCTCAGGGTCCATAGTAGAACTCAGATCCACCATCCTTGGTACTAGCTTTTGACTTTTATTCTTTTCCCAGCCAACACACTTGGGACTCTCTGAGAAAAACAAAATTCAGTAGAACTCACTGGAGAGAAATTGTAACTGTTACTTTTGTTTTCTTGAAAGAGAGCTTAATATTATTTTGAAATCGGGTGAAAAACAAAAACTCTTCTGAACCACCAGTGCAAAGAGAAAGAGATCTTAGAATACTTTGTTTATGAAAGAGGAAAACAATAGAAATCTTAGTCTCTCCTAAAGATATAAACCCAAGAGAATATTTCAACATCCTCCATAAATTTATGATTTTGAAAGCTTAGGAAACTAAGACCATAAACCAGTTACAAGCTTTTCTTGTTCATGCTTACACTTTATTACTGAATAACAATGAATCATTACCAGTTTTAGTAAACATGGGTAGTTTGATATTTAACACCAAGCTGTGGGATGTTTCTCTTTTTCCAGATCTGACTTGATCTCTCAAGCATAAAACCTTCACATTTTCAAGTGCAGTACCCCTGTAATTGAAGATAGAAACATATTTAAGAGTAATAGTACAAGAAATGATAGAACTCTTGCAACTAATTGATGTGCAAGATGGCCATCAGTACTTACAGGAAAAATTTAATCATAATGGTAAGATGCACAAAAATATGTGCAAAAGGATGTAATAATGACAGGAATATCATCTTAACTAAAGGTACCAGTAACCATAGTAAATTTAACCACAAAAACAAATTGAGGTCACAAAAGTAATAGTTTAAAGTTTGACTCCTAATGTGGACTAAGATCTTGTTGTCTCATGATCAAGGCAAAAAACATCTTTTTTATTTCATTAGCAAGCCTGTAATTTACCATAGTTTTTATTCCATCTACTCACATGACATTTTCAACATTGCTGATCCTAGCAGAGTGCAAGACAGAAGAAATTTCTTTGTAATCAATGAGTTCTGCTCATCAACATTTTCCACATGTACTTACCAGTGGTATGACAGCAGAGCAAGAAAGTTCCTAAGAGGCCAGCCTGGATTTTTTGGCAGTGTGCATGGATCGGCAAATCCCACCATGAACTGTACATTCAACAATAACAATAACTCATCACTTTCTAAAAAATTAAATCTTAGCTCCTTCATAGGTATTAATCTATTTGAGATAGCACAAATCTTGCTATGATCAATTTAGATTAATTTCACACAGAGTCAAACTTATTCTCCTGATTTAGTTTATTCTTGTAAGATCATTCTAAATATTACCATAAACAAAGCACCCTAATTTTTTCTCCCCTTCACCAAATATATCTGCTAATTTTTTCCTTCCAAATATGTGGGTTTTAGTGAAAAGACAATGAAAGGCATCACAAACATGACAAATAGCAGAGAAATGCAATAGCATGTGTGTAGCCACATACATACTGTAGTTCAATAGCCTGGGGAGAAGTCTCTTTCATTTCCTCTTAGCCAAGTGGGAGAAGATGGGCTTACTCTGCAGTTGGACAAAGGCATGGTGCTAGTAATAGCAAAAATAAATTATTCCATTTTGTCCCAAGCCTTTGTCACCACTTTCTTCCAATAGCTAATGGTTTGGTTTTGCATTTTACTGTACATGACATACATCAAGATTATCTTGTTTTGATTAAGGAGTGTAACATAAATCTGTTGTAACTCTGTGTGACAGATCTAAGCATCTGCCTCACCTTTGAATCATCCATGCTAAAAAATGTCTCCCATTCTCTTATATTTCCCACAGTCACCTCACTTTCAGTAACCTTGACAAGAAAGAATCCAGGTCCTGTTGGCAACAAATCAATTTTCTTGGAATTTTTTTACTTTAACTTAAAATCTGTTTTAGGGGGAAAGCTCTACCAGAAAAAAAAACTGTGCAGTTCTGTCACATTAATTTAAATTAAATGGTTCAAATATTCTTTGACAGTGTTAAAAAAAATAAAAGATGCTGACATGCATTATGTATCTCACATTAAGGTGTTAGAAAAAAAGGGGAAGGATGGTAAAAAAGGCCCAGGTCGCACAAGGGAAGTTTTGATCAATAATCCATCAAAAAAGGATTAATGTCTGTCATCACAATGCATTTCCTTATGCGACCGGTGTATTACAAATATCTAAAATTTTGGAAAGTCTGCAGAAACTTCAATGACATTAAGTGTATGGATGGAGCAGGCAGATTTTGAAAAAATCGAAAAAAAAGAAGACACTGCTTCCAAAGCTGTCAATGCCAGTCATTTGAGCTAGATATGACCTGCAGTTAAACCATTTAATTGGCAGGAATTTTGATATTCACCCACCAACTTTCAGCATTTATGGATGTTTTCCTTTATATTATCCTTTATTTTATGCACTGGGATCATTCTCAAGCCAAAATTTTTGTCGTTTCTACCCTACATTGGCTGGACCGATCTTAGATCAAGCAGGACCCAGCAGAATTTTGCTTAATTGGTCCGATAGTCCAGCGAGTGTGGTGAGAGTGATGGCCCAACCAGCTTCAGGTCAGCTGAGGGTTTGGCAGAAAAAGAAAAAAAACAATACAACAAATGACCGCAAGAGGAGCACAGGGTTCAAGTAATGAATATCAAACCATAATTCAGCTGGGTGAGGAATGGTCCTTGTGTAAGGCACAACACAAATTTTACGTGAATGCCACTGTCTTCTTAGAAAAGCGACATTCAGGATTTGCATGTATTCATTTACCCATCTCTGATACAGGATGAAAAAGGCAAACATTTGCTGCTGTTGCATGTCAATAATTTGCAGAGGTAGAATGGCAAAAGCAAAGCAAAATGCCTGATTTGGGTTCATGTTTATTACCACACAATATGCACCAGAAATGAAATCTGATCAACTGTGTTGATTTTGACCTGTTCATGTATTTTGGTAGTGTGACCCAAATATTGTGTCACATTTTTCAGCTCTTCTGGTTGTGCTTCCAACTTTTCAAAAATTTTTAGGCTGCCTAATTTTTGGTTTGGGCTGTAGTGTGACCTGGGCCATAATCATTAATAAGTCACTGTTGAAACATAATCCTTTCATTATGACAATCTGTAAAACAAAGTGCTGATTGTTAATTTACAAGGGGTATCAAAATAAAAGATGCTGACAAGCATAATGCATCTCACATTAAGGTATCTCAATGACTGTGGTAGTTAAAGAAGGATAATTGAGTTCTTTCATTTTTACCCCATGGTAACTATGAACATAGTTACTGTTAGGCCATCAATTTGTCTGTTGTTATTAAGCATGTGGTTTCCTTTCAGCACTCTGGCTAGTGCTTTTGAAATCAATAATTAACCAGTGATTTAACCTTTTATCCACTAAGAGTGACTAGCATTTAATTTCTCCTTACAATATCACCTCTGAATCACACATTAAAGTCATGAGAACAAAGGAAATGATCACCAACTAAAGAAAACTCTTGATTGTAAACAAATTCTCCTTGTCAGCACCTTAGGAAATGTACAGAGAACAGTATAGAGAATATGAATACTGATGTTAAGGTGTAAAGGGTATGTCATGCAATATTGGAGGGAGATGGCAAAGGGCTCTCATCACTTTATTGAAAAATTAAGAAATTTGTGAGGTAACTCTGAGGAGCCTTTGATTTATGTTTGTGGGTTCCTAATGGGGATTTAGTGTTAAATTGAACTACAGAAAACTCATAGCTTGATTCTGATAATCATAATTACTCACCAAGACCACCCACAGAGAGAGAATCATACGATGCTTGGAGATTAGCAATCTATAGAGTTAAAAAAACAAATAAATTTAATAAAAATAAACATATTAAGCATTTAATAATAAAATCCTTAACCTACAATCAAGTCAAATGTCATTTAACAACCAAAAAAAACAAGCAAACTGAACATTTGTTCTCACCTGGGAGGGTGTAAAGTAGTCACCAAGATGAACAGGAGGAGCCACATGAGTAGCACTGGTCTCAGGACATAAAGCAGGGAATGCAAACCAGTAATAAAACTTATATTTCTTTAGATCCTGATGAAAAACACATGAAGAATGATTACATCATTAACCACAACAGTCAGCACTATTTCTCACTTATTTTGGAGGAAAGTTGCTCAGTTGGACAAGTTTCTGAAACAACTACTTGTACATGTTGTTCTTGCTGCAACATTTCTGGAGTTATTTAATTTTTTCTTGATTTCAAATAATTTTTCAAACCAAGTTGATTTTATATTCCTTTGTCTTCTATTCATTAATAACAACACAAAACAAAGGAAAATAAAAATCAATGAATATATTTTAAGCCAAGAAAATTTTTAACCACAACATCTACAAGTTGATGACACACTCTGTTACTAAACACTCAGAGTTATCTGAGAGGAAACCAATAATTATTACTAGTCCTCTTCTGTATATAGTGTCACTGATATAAATATCAATAGTTTGTTCAGTTTAATCATCTGTTCCTTTGCATGGACTTACACCAGCATTTACTTAATATCAACTGATGCATTCTCGTAAGACAAATGAAATTAATATTATGATCACTGTTAACATTATTCATTTACTATATCCCACTTATAGATACAAGAACCAGAAAACATAAAAAAGGAACTTACAGCAAATGTCATAAGCACAAACTGACAAAGCACTGATGGGTCCTCCAAAGCCTTGCTTGATTTTACATTATCCCATATCTTCAATACAAAGTTTAAGACTTATTTAAACAACTAATGATTCATTTCAAGTCATGCTTCTTTTCTAGTTATATTTTAGTCACTTCGTAACTGACTAAAGGGCATGTGAAAAACATATGATGGAATGTTCCATCATATGTTTTGGCTTTTTTCATAAATCATTGGCAATCATAGAACTGGTTGGTAAAAAAGTTTTCAATACTCCATCTGTAAGGATTGTTGTGGACTCTGAAAATTGTAAGCAGAACTGGTCACATTTAAGGCATTCTGAACATGTTATTTCTATGAGCCTGCAGATGTACTGTATGGAGATGATGTTCTAAATCAGTCAATTAACATAATAAAGTTGCACAACTCTCCCAAGGGAATTATTTAGTCAGAGTTTTCTGCAAATCAAACTATGGTTAATGGTAGTAAGAACATTAGAATTCAAAGCCTACCATTTTCCACAAATAACTATCACAGTTAATTTACCTTTTGTCCAAATGACTGGATCAGCTCCATTTTATTGTATGTTCTGAATGCCTCAATAGTGTTTGTATTGATCAATGTTCCTTGCATAGGATATGTTCTTTGAGGTGCTGGCTTCTCACTGGAAAATCAAGTTTACACTGAACTTTGAATGCCTTCCCTCAGATCTAAATCAACAATGGCATGAAACCACTTAATAAAGTCATCCTTTCCTCTTTTTAACTTATTAAGATCCTCTCTACTATCCAGCTATTAGTTATCAGTAACAAAATAAAATTTATATAATTATTAAACATGGTCCACAGTTACTATTTTATATTAGTTTTCAAGCTGAAAATGAATATAAAATCATTCTTTTCAGTCAGACAGATACCCCTGGTACTGAATCATGCCAATTCCCTAATATCTCTAATCTAAATGGTTAAAACAAAAGCCATGGAAAGATGCCAGGTCCATACAGATTGCAGAAAAAAATAATGGAAAAGGTCATTTGGAAAAAGGACAACACTGAGCCACACATAAGTGGGGCAGGGATTTTATGCACTTACATAGAAAAGGCATTATAATCCAAATTAAAGCGGCATACAAGCCCTGAAGGATCACCTAAGGAAAAGAAAATGAAACCCTGCAGACTAAATACACATAAGGGTTGCAGAATATTTTTATCATTTGAATTACCTGCTAACAATAAAAAAAAAGCATGACAAAATTACTCATTTCCATAAAAACCAGCAAGTCACCCCTTGAATTAGTGGTGTTGTGTATTTAGCTTAATTTTCTTTCAATGGCCTACATAGGTTCATCTGGATAGTTGAGGTATAGGGATCAGACGTATATCAGGCCCTAATCCTAAGAGAGAGGATGATTAATCATCTATCCCCTTAAGGCAAAGCAGATTTAAGAAACTTACTAAGCCCTTAAAATTACCACTTTGTACCTATCCACCTATTATCATTATTATTTTATTTATCATTTTATTTCATTTTTTTCCAGGCGGGGGGGTAGATGACGCAGCTAACATGTGCATTATTATTGGTCAATATAGCCCACCATTTTTCATAATTTTGTTTCAATTGAAAACTTTCCCCCTATTTGAACTTCATGCTTGAGCCGCAATAAAACTGAGTGGAAAAACTTGTTCCTTAACTGGCAGTACAGACCTCAAACTTGGTTAGTAAAAGGTATGTATGTTTTCAATTATCTGTACATAGTGTTTTGGTCTTTTTATTCGGGGAATCTTTTGTATAGGGTTAACCTCTAGAATATCTCCTTTTGAGAGATACTTTTGCAATTTTTCATTTTCCTTCTAAGTATTGTCATTGTCATTACTTTAAACTCTCTCTAGACAGTTGTACTGTGGCCTGTTTCAAGCCACACTACCTTGGTCCACAAAATTCTCCCTTTATCCCCATGTACTACCCTAATTTACCCTTAATATAACCTCTGCATTGTGGCAATGTTGCTCGCAGCCAGAACACAGAATACATCAAGCTTCTTCTAGAGTCACTCTCAGGCTTGGCATTTGTTTCAGAAAACCAGATTACTTATATCTAACGCTCTGACGAAGGGCTAACGCTCGAAACGTCAGCTTTTTTACCTTTTACGATGGCCAATTTACGTTTTCAACTCAGTTATAACACTAAATTACCTACTTAAAACTTACATTGAACCCGATTAACAATTTTTACTTGAAATTAAGCTTAATTAAATACAAAAGAAAATTAGCCTTAGTTTAAAGGAGTAGCTATAATTGGTACCTATCTAATCTTTTGAAGAAAAACCACGAAAAATTACTTCGGAATTAAGTCCGATTTCCTGTTGGATTGGTTGGTATCTAGCGTAAGTTATAATCAATGAGTCTTAATTTCAAAATTCACAGAGAAATGCGTTTGTTCAATTTTACCAAAATTATGCTTGATCACTCATTCCCTAATTTAACCATACTCACTGTTTACGTAATATCCCTGTAGCGGTTGAGGCTTGTCGTCTAACTGATATATTTCCAGTTTGTTCTGCGTAAGTCTATGCCAAAATGCAGCATCAACAGCACTAGAATATGGTGCAAACTGCACTCCACTTTCGGTACTGACAGACGCCATGTTACTTAAAACAGATAGCTTTCATGTAACAATCTTGAATTTTACCCTGTAAGAAAAAAATGTCGCCTATTCGTGATATTACATTGCATGCAATCTTCACATTGCATGAATTTCAAGGGAGAAAATTCATGAACGTATTTGTTACAATTCAGTTTCAATCTTTGTCTAACACCGAAGAAGTCACTGATAGCACTAAAAATAGTTCTTCCTGCATTTTTTCCACTTTGAGTGCTCTCTAGAAAAGTAAACCCAGAGATACATCGAGTATGAGAATTTCCTGAGATTTATTTTTTACACTCTCAGTTATGACAGAAAATATTGGGACATTATTTTCTCTTGGTTATGCATAAGATATTTTGAGTCTGAATCATAGAAAAGAGAGATATGATAGGTCAAAATTGTTTAGGTTCTCCTTTTGGCGCCCTCCACTGCCTCTATGAATGAACTGCACGGCCGAAACTGATGAGCGCTAGCAACAAAACCGTTCCGTCCTAACAACATTGGCTTACAAAATATGTCAAGGCTGTCTGTAGGCCAAGACGAGAACAAGCGATTTTATATTAGGATTTGAACTAACCGTTTGCTAATTTTCTTTGAATCTTGATGGCATCGATCATTCCTAGACCCGAAATTTTCAATATCATCAAAGACGACGAAAGTCTGAGAAACGTATCAAACAAAAAGGGGGGCTTAAATGAGTATTGCAATGTGTTTGAATAGGGTGTCCTCCTTCTACAATTGAAATTTGCGTCAATTTCATTTTAGAATTGATCTAAACTAATTGACATGGAAGTCAGTGATTACCAAATACCCATTTCCGCTTCATGCTTTCAGTTCACTTTCTAACCATTTGATTTGTCAGTTACTATTCTGGCGAGTCTGGCGACGATGTCACGCACCTCTAGCCAATCACGGTGATCGAACGACATAGTTTGGTCACGGGGTTTGCATCATGACTAATTCCTTTCATTCCTAAACACAAATCAAATGTTTGTTTCTATTTATTAAATGGTACTGCCTGGAATGATCTGTTAGGAAGGCATTTAATCAAGGCTCCCTCTAACTGAGGGATATATAATTATGGTGAGTTCTTTATATCGTAGGGATGTGAATTTCTCATTGAGCCTCCGATCGTTTGAGCTCATTGTTTATCCCTAGCTATCTTTGACTCTTCACGTTCAGGTAATGGAGACTCCGCTAGATGTACTGTCAAGAGCCGCTTCTTTAGTGCAGCCAGACACAAGGGAAAGTAAGTTTGATAAGTATCGATTCTGTCTCACATCTTTTTAGGTTTAAAGGCGCGTATACATGTTTTTACAGCTTACTATTTCAGGTTTATTCTTAGTGTTTACGTGAAGGTATTTGCCACATGCGAAGAACATGTGTGTACAGATATTTGAGTTCAAGTTCTCTCCGATATTGCTGCACCTAACAAGCAAAATTTTCTTCCTTTTCTTCAGCTTTCAACGATAACAAGATTTTTATGTGAAACGCTTAGCAGTATATTTATAGCATATAGTTTTGTTATGCATGGTATGAAAAATTTCTCGTTATACCAATAAACAAAAAAATCCAAATTCGACACCGTCATATTGTTTTTAGACGGTCCTAAGAAGAAGGAAGAGTAATACAACATGATGTTCTTGTTTAAACTCTACACGGCGTAGCTCGTATTGATTTTTGTGAGCTACCTGTTTTCACCAAGAACCATTAAGTTACAGAACTGTTATGAAAGAGTGGGCACGTTGCTTGCATCACTAACATTCCGTGCAAATTTTTGGGCTATTAAATAAAGTAAGACAATTCTTTGGTTGCTAAACGATTATTACGTTACGGCGTCGTGCCACTTGTCTGTCAGTGGTTAACTTTTGAAGAAAAAAATTTTTTAAGATTCTGTTTTCTACAATTTATTAATAATGGTGAGAGGATTCACTGTGGACATGAAGAAAGGTTGAAAGATTGTCCCGCTTGTTACTACAAACCGATGCATGCTGGAAACTGAACGCGAATGTGCTTGTAATGAAAATATCTCGATTGATTATTTTCAAACCTTAATTCTAGAAACGGAGACGGATGCAGGCGAGGAATCACCCAAGGTGATGCCTTCAGCTGAAAACCGGAGGAAACGAAATCTTGAAAGACGAGACATTTCTCAAGCGTTGAATTTTGATGACGGTCGTCTTGAGAAACTTTCGTCAGTGAAGACAGCAGGAACACAAACGTAAGTATTGCCTCCATTTTGTGTAATTTATGCCTTCTGATGGTGTCAGCTGTGGGGTCTAGTACTTGCCTTGGTATACTTTGTCGTCACTTTTTACAACGCTGCCATTTTAGTCGTAGATTCAGAAATTGTTATATTTACTCGGAATGTTTTCATTTTGTTTTTAATGTGCTGCACGCATTGTGTTATCACAATTTTCACGGAAATGTGTAAAAATGTAATTTTACATTCAGTCGTTAAGAAGAAAAGCAAACCGAATCTATAGCACAGTGCTACCGTTACTGGTTTTGTCATGTGAGTTTTTCACATTCCTTTAGTTGAAATTGGTAGAAACTTGAAGGATCACTTCCATTCTAATAGGAACAGAATATTTTCTGTGTCGGAATGTTGTAAAATAAATTATATGGTTATAGTTCTTGCATCGTTCTTGTAAGTTAACTTTGAGGAGTGATTCGGAATTCCTTTTAGAAAAGCTGTTGTAACATAGATTTAAGGACCATGAAAGTTAGCTCTCAAAACTCATGATATAGGAAAGAAGTTATATTAAATAACAGACTCCTAATGAACAGCTGTATTTGAGTCTGCCATATGTCGAAAGCCAATCAAGCACCATTGCAAACTGTGTATCTACACATTCTCATCAGTGGACTTTCCCATAAGTGGTCATGGGACATCTACTGGGGTTACCTTAGACTTTTCCTTTCTTATTTGTCCCCCCTCTAGCACCATCAGTTCCCTTGTTTAATTGGCTGAAATGGTTGCCTTTTTATAAAGACGTTTTAATATCTGAATGTATCATTGCTTATAAGGAATTACAAGGTGATGTCCCTGTTTATCTTATCAATCTACTTAAATTATACAGCAACATCTACAGTAGACAAACCAGATACTGTAATTTTAACCTAACCTCTCCGAGATATAATCGCGAAACAGAAGGAGGCAGAACTTTAACCATCACAACTTGGAAAGCATGGAACAGTTTATCTTTGCTTGTAGGGCAAAGAGATTCAGTGGACTCTTTAAAAAAAGCATTGTGGAATGAATTTTTTAAACAACAGCAGAATCTTGATCATTTTTCTATTTAAGTCACCTGATGAATTGTGACATGATTATAAGGTTATATTTTATCTTTTAAATAGTTTAGTAGATTCTATAGTATCTGTATTCTTTGGTTTTTTTACCTTGTATTTTTAATAGCTTAGTATACTCATTTTTTATTGTGTGTTTCCAGAAAATATCCATACCCCCACCACGGAGGGAATTGGAAATTCCAGAGGGGTGGGGGGGTCAAAGTCCCAGGAACTTCCAGAGGGGATGGGGGGTAAGAGGCGAAATTTTCGTCCAGAGGGTAGGAAGTCGATCGACTTTCTTCGTATGTCAATTGGCGCCTTTTACCTACTTTAGTGGGACGTTCTGAAGTTTAAGCTGTTAAATTACGATGCTTCTAACAGTTCTGCAGCAAAAGAAAGTTTTCTTTTATCCTTGTAGCGCTTTGGAACATAAATAACATCAAATAAAGAAGAGAATCACTTTGTTTTTCGAACGGAGCCGCCATTACTCGTTACCAGTCTCCAAAGATTACAACCAACAGGAGTGGTTACCTAGGGATTTTCCTCGGTCATAACACGTTTCGCGTTCGTAAAATTTACAAATAACTGTCTCGGTCTCGCAAAAAAAAAAAAAAACGCTGGTCTCGCCGTCTCGCAAAGTTTCGCATAAATTTACCATTCACTACCCCCTATTGACTCCAGCCATCTATTAATTTTGATCTGCACTGAGCTTAATTCCGTTGCATCATAATGTGTAGGAGACTTGACGATTTCTTTATGGCTTACTTGCTTGCGATGTTACAATGAATGATAAGTACAGTCGTACCGTAGTAGAAAACAGTTGATAGTAACATTGAGAAACATTAGGATCCAGGGCTTTGTATATATGCGCGTGGGACTGGTAACTAGCCAAGGTTTGTTTATGCACAATCGGACGAAATTATCGACCCGCTGTTAACAAGAATCAATGCTTGTGTGAAGAAATTTTACATTAGAGGCTGGAATTTGGAAAGATGAGTTCAAAATAACTTAGTGCTGACTCGGTTTTCTCTTTTGCTCTCTTATTTATGACACAATTTTGTACAAATTTACGTTGCTCAATGTGATTTCGAACGTTTCCATTTCAAGTGCACGCAATTTTCTCAGTACATTGTACAAACTTAACAGTTCAAAAGTGTTTTGTTGCGACTTGTACAGTTTTTTTCTCCTTTCGTGTACTGAGAATACTGTGTTAAATGTTTAAGGATAAGTATTGTATTTAAAAATAAAGCAAACATTAAGTTTAAGCTAGTTAGCAACGTTTACCTTGCGCGTGTACGCCATCTCTCGAATATACACGCGACAAAATCACACGTCCCTCTTGTTTGTTGTTTGCTACGAGAAAAAAATATATTTCCAGGGGGTATAGGGGGTGGTAGTAAATTCTTTGGAAATTCCAGAGGGGTGGGGGGGCTACCACTGCTACCCCAAAATGGAAAATCCGAAGGGGTGGGGCGGTCCTATATGAAATTCCCTCTGTGGTGGGGGTATGGATATTTTCTGGAAACACACATTTTATAATTTATTCATTTATTATTTAGAGAGCCACAAGGTTATTAGCTCCAGCTAGTTTGTGCTAACCTTCATAACATAAAGTCTTTACTTACTTACTTACTGGTGTGAGCTGACAAGTAAAAGATGTCTGAATTATGTATACTGCATCCCTGTATTTTGTTGCAGTTAGATGGGAAACTTGAATAATGTGAAGGTTTTAGATGGATCAAACACTGCCATCCATAGTAATAGTAAAGCCTTTATACAGGCCCAGGTGGCCAATGGGGCCAGCGCTTAACTCCAGTTTCCTTAGCATGAAGTGGCTAGGAGTATTGCAACTTCCCCCTGGATGGGATGTTAGTCCATCACAAGGTTACCCCCAGCATATTTGCTGGTACCAATTTGTACACCTGGGTGAAGAGAAGCACTGTGAGAGTAAAGTGTCTTGCCTAAGAACACAACACAATGACCCTGGCCAGGGCTCAAAACCGGATCACTTGATCTGGAGTCAAGCGCACCAACCATGAGGCCACTGTGCCTCCTACTGCCATCCATAATCTGATCTAAATATTGTGGATTGGGTTTACAAGCTTAAGCATACTTGAAAGTCTATAGAGTACCATACCCTGGTTTGTGAGGATAATTCAGCAAAACACTGGTAACCCTAAGCCCAAGATCATTGTAGCAAGCATTCCAATCAATTTAAAATTTACAAATTATCAAATATCACCTCAGAGGCTTTACAGCAAATGAATATTTATTTTTACACATCTCTAAATATGAACTAATGTTGTGGTACCCCATTTTAATCTTCTATTTCCAAGCTAATGTCTGTTTCATCAGTGGGCTCAGCGTGATTAAACCAGCAGCTCATGCTTTATGAATCAGGCAGAGCAGCATCCCTCATTTGTTTGTGACACTGTAGTTTAAATTTTGAAATATCATTTGAATTCAAGTCTGATATCTCTATTGTTGGGAGTTCTTAGATGAGGCTTTTTCATGAGTTCCACTTAGACTTCTACCCTTAGTTTAAACTGTTAATTTCATGTTATTTTGGTATGGTTATGAGAGGTGTGCCTCTCACTATTGTCTGGTGATTGATTGAGTTTCCTGAAAAATAAATCACATTTTGATTAAACAGTGAAGTTAAACAATATTGAGTTACTTGCTTTTTGTATCTCTTTAATTAACTGATTATGGTCTTTGCAGGTCCCCACTAAACCCAGTAGCAAATACAAAGTCAAGAATTGATTCTGGGCCACCTCCTCTTATCTCGATTATTCCAAAATCTGAGGACTCTGGATACATGCACTCTCACCTTCCTCCACACTCACGGCCATCTGTAATCACATCCACCAATATTATTCGCAGGCCAGTTGGTTTTATGGCCCCATCTCACCTTTATGGTCCAACAGAAATGTTTTGTTACCCAGGTCCTCACAGACGTGAAATTGTGGAATCAGGAATCATTGATCCTTTTGTAGAAGAACACTTTCGTCGTAGCCTTGGTGATGACTACAAATGTGTCAGCCCAACAGCAATATCTACAGCAGGCTCAGTTGATGACCATTTTGCAAAGGCTCTCGGAGACACATGGCAGAAATTAAAAAAACCTGAAGTATCAACTCAGTCTTCAAATTCACCACAACTGCAATCTATTGTATCACCTGCCAACTAGCTCTTTATCTTTTTACATATTTTCTTAAGTAGGTGCTAGAGTTTATCATGTAGGGGGTTTGTGTCTTTGTCATGATGCTACTTTTCACAAATTTATTGTATGCATAACTTGCCAATTCTGGCATAAACAATACATGATTTATTGTTTGTAATGCTGAAATTTTAGACTTTCAAGCAGATGAAATAGATTAGGCTTACTTTGATTTGTGAAGATGCATCATTTAAAATGTTTGCATTATTTGTTGAGAACTTGTGTTATTTAGCTATAGCATGAGGGCTGGCAATGAATGCAGTACAGAGATGTACATGTACTATGTACATGTTTTGAACCCAAGACCATTTTAGTTTCTCAGAAATGTATTTTTACTGTGTGTGTTGCCTAAGGTGTTGTGAATGTCAAGGTCCACATGCATGTCTAAAGAGCAGTTTAGAAATTAAGAATTTCTTAAGGGATTATGATGTTCATGAATTTCTACTACATTTCAGACACTCATTTTCTGACTTAACTCATGAGTGAATTTTTGTACCATCTCTAGTTCATACTGCTATTTCTACACACAATTACACTCTGCTAGAAGCAAAGGTAGAAATAGTTTTTCTAAGGTTTCTTGCATCATAGAAGTGACTTATGTGTTGATTTTCATCGTCAGAGGCAATTCCTTTAACTCAATTAAAAAAAAACTGCATGTTTAAAAAACTTTTTAACCCATTCGTTACTTTTTTATCCATAGTTGTAATTCTACTTTTTTAACAAATTATTTTTGGCAATGATGATGTAGAGTAGAAAAGTTTACCAACAGCTTAAATTTTTTTCCTATCAAACTTATAATACAAGGGCATGTCATTTAACAGGCAGTTAGCAAGGAAATTTAAATGGCATGTCGGTATGGAAAAAAGTCTACAGGCCCCTTATTAGTTTGATTTAAAATTGTTACCCATGGACAGAAGCTAATTTGTATCGAGTTGGGATCTTTTTTATTTAATAGATACTGAAATTTACCCTGTGAAGTACTATCCTTTTTGTCTCTGATTGGAGGAATAATGTATTTATACATTACAGCTTCCAATCTTTGAATTGAAATGTGAAAAAATCTCAGTACATATGAAGTTAAAACATCATGCTATCGAAAGTGCTTGAAAAATTTTTATTCACTGGTTGGGATGCATCCAGAGACTCCATTTTATTCCATGGAATGATCTCTTTGTTCTTGTCAATGGTGAAAAAGGTTCTTTAGAACTGGTCTTTGGAAAGAGTTTTCGAAGGATGATTGTTTTGCACTGAGTAGACACAGAGAAATCCTGATTATCAAATTGTTTTAAATGTGTGGTTTTTAGGCATGAATTGATGGACCCTATAGACACAGCTGCAAAAAAAGTTGTCTTTTATTAGTGTTTTAGTTTTCCCATGTTTTTAGGCATATTCTGTTTATGCAAGCAGCCAAACTTTGGCCCAAGATAGTTGCCTTGGTGTTGGGGCAAGCAGTTTGATAAGTTCTAATTGAAATAGTGAGCTAAGAGATAATTGTAAATATAGTGTGTACACAAGAGCTATTTAATATATTGTGTAGTAATGTAAATATCAACAAGGTCGCTGAGAACTTCATTAAACTTGATTTTTCATCATCAGCTGCCTGTATGATTATTTCTTTCATGTTCTGTCTGAAAGTTATTACCATCTGAGGAAAAAACTAGGAAAAGAACCAATCAGATGCATTGATTGATGATTCTATCCAAGATTAGTCTGGTATTTTCCCGGGCTGCTTTTTTATGTTTGGAGAATTTGATAAGATTGAGTGATATTTTTCATAGTTATTGATACTGAGCCTTTTTTAGCATTTGCTTAAAAAATATGAAAAATGTATTCCTGAAAGACATGGTTAAACAATTAAATGCAACTAAATTGCATAAATTGCAGCAGAATCCTTTTTTTTAAATCTCCTGGCAAAATATGTTGGTTTGTGGCTTTTGGGTGGTTAAAACTTTATGGGTAAAACAGTAATGGTTGATGGGGGAGAAAAGTCTGGTTTAAATTATGGGAAGTTTTGAGAAACCAATTGTTTGATAAATCAGGACTTCCAAATTCCTGCCCCTTTTACCAAGAGAAACACCCTCTCTTCCTCAGGGGGGTGAGAAAAAGATGAGATTGTTGTTTGCCCATTGGTGGATTGAAATAACCCTAAAAATATCAGTGAGGAATGAGAACTGTTTGCCATAGTGCTGTCACCAACATGAAACTCAAAGCTCTATTCCCTCATATTACCTTCATCCAGGCATCCAAGCAATTAAATCAATAATCAACAATGATTGATAACAGTCAGTCCGACTAATTTTCTTTTTTCCTGGAGATGTAGAGACAGGGAGACTCATTCTGTAATTTGAAGAATGAAATGAAGATATTTTGATATTAATAACGTGTGCACTGAATGTACAGAGACCTTATAAGAGTGAAGACCTAAACGACCGTAAAAGACCACACCGGTCCCAACTAGCGCGTACGCACTGGGGACGAGAGTTTATACCGCCATGTTTGAAAACAGACAAGATGGCGGAACTATCGCCTGAAGAGTTCAAGAAGAGTCTCTTCACGACTTTCCGAAGTCGTGGAGTGCTAGAGGCCCTGAAGGTGAGCTTAAACGTAACAATTCAATGTAAATTTGAGTTTTATAATACTGCACAGAGATCCTCGGGATACGTCTGGTACGAATGGCGTGTGAAAGTTTGGAGTTCATCGTCATTACTAACAGTTATAATCTTCGAGAAAAATGCACTGATATCTGGAAAAAAGAAACTACGAATTTACTGTGAGCTTAAACCATTGCTCGTGAATATTTGAACTTGTAATAGAGTGGCACGCTTTCTTGAAAAATTATTTTGAAGCCTTTGCTAATCCAAGTACTTAACATTGGTGTAGATCTCTACATCACTGAACTGTCACTACCGATAAGGGAACCTGCACTGTACATGAAACCTTCACTTGGTGCCACCATTTGCGATGACCACTGCAACAAAAGGTTCTTTATTAAGACAAATATGCATATTTTTTATCTCTATTATTTTTAGCAAGAGATGAATTAGACACGGTGAAATAATAAGTAAAAAATATAAAATTTTTCAAGGAAAGAAGACTTATAATACAAAATTACACCACTTAAATTAAGTCATATTGTATATAGGAAGGGTAGGAGAGGGGCACATCTAGATAAACTTAGTAAAAAGTAAAGGAAAAGTTATAAGAAGAGCTCAGTAAAATGTCAAAGATATGATGTTTCATTAGTATTGAGCAAGGTACCAGCATAAAAGTGCTTTTCTAAACATCTTTATAGATGATTTGTCTCTGATTGATTGCGGAGTACTATTCAAAAAGAATCTTCTAATAATGCTCAGGCAGAATCTCCTGAGATTAATTTGAAATGAGGGTATGCCTACTTGATTAGATAATGCACCATATGTAGCTCAGATGCTAGTAAAACAGGTATATTAGGAAACTTTTCATTGTGGAAATAATCATAAAAAAGCGTATATGTGTTTAGTTTAACAATATCAGGAAATTTCAAAAGACTTAGGGATACGTAGTGTGGAGTTATTGATTCCAAGGAACATCATTTATAATACAAACTGCTTTGTTTTGTAATTTTATGATTTGAGACTGTGTAGGATTATAATTATTTCCCCATTGTGTACAAGCATAAGTAAGGAAAGAATATATAAGAGAATAATACAAACTAATAAGTTTGCTTTGGAGACAATGTTTTAACTTAACCATTATATTTAAATTTTTGCTCATTTTGCCACATATTTAGTCAAAATGGTCACACCAAGTAAGGTGACAATCAATATACACACCAAGGTATTTGATATAACAGGATTTCTCTAAATGAACATTTGCTACACTTAATGGTGCATACAAATTGTAATTTTCCTTTTGACGAGGCATATAATCTAATAGAAAAATAAGCAGAAGACTCAGGAAGGGCATTTATAAAAAAAATGAATGGCAAAGGTCCTAGTATCAATCCTACACCAGTGGAGATGGAACATGACTCACAAGCAATGCCATTTGCCATTGAATGGCAAAGGTCCTAGTATCAATCCTTAAGGTACACCAGTGGAGGTGGAACATGACTCACAAGCAATGCCATTTGCCATTGAATGGCAAAGGTCCTAGTATCAATCCTTAAGGTACACCAGTGGAGATGGAACATGACTCAGAAGCAATGCCATTTACGTATTTACATGCACCTGCTGCTTCCTGTTATTTAAGTAAGATTGGAACCAATTATTTTCACTTTGTTGTATTCTGTAATACTTAAGCAGGGCGTGAAATTGCGCCTAATACAGGCGCCAATGCGACTAAATTTTTCACTTTGGCGACCAAATCCTGAAAATTAGTCACCAAATTGGCGACTAGAATGTTTCATCATAACCTTACCTAGAGATATAGTGAATTAAAAAGATTTGCAAAGACAAATCCGCAGCAAACTTCCTTGTTAAGTTTGTTTCCAAAACACAGCAGATGCATCTCGATCAATAACTAGACGCCATCTTGGATTTAGGTGAGCTTAAACATTGCATATCATCCATCCTAGTGTCCCCCTTGTAGCACGTTAAAGATCTTTTCCCTTAATTAATTTATAGAACGATGACAGCATAAAAAAAAGGTTTTGTTTGTCTTTCAAAATGGCGACCAACTTTTTTTGAATTGGCTACCACTTTGATGAATTTAGGAGCCAAGTGGCTATCAGAAAAAAAAATTAATTTCACGCCCTGTTAAGTTTATTTTAATTGGTAATATTTGATGATTTACTGTGTCAAAGGATTTACTTAGGCCTAAGGATAAAGAAACCACATAGAGTCCTTGATCAAGAGAAGAAATTATTTCTTCATTAAGATAAATTAGACAGTCAGAGGTTGTATAACCTGATATAAACCATATTGTTTTGAGGAAATTGTGTTTCCATTGGTAAGATAGGACATAAGCTGATTAAAAATTCATTTCTCAAATATTTTATTTATAGAAAAGAGAACTGAAATAGGTTAATAATTGTTACATGTACAACAAGAGCCTTGTTTGAAAACTGGAACAACTTTAGCAAGTTTCATACTATCAGGAAGAATACTTTGGTTGATAGAAACTTTAAGATTAATATAAGTTAAAGGATGGCACATTTGTGGTGTTCCGCTTTTTAATAAAAGTGGATGAACCTTGTCAATTCCAAATGACTTCTTCATATTAAGACTTTTTAGTAATAGAAATACCTCTATTTCAGAGACTTGTGAGAGGCAAAATTTCATTGTTTCTGGGAAAGATAAGATGTTGCACTCCTATCATTTTTAAGCAGTTGTGGTGCTAGTGTACAAGGGATATTACAGAAAAATTTGTTGAAGCAGTTGTAGATAATAAAAGGTTGTTCATATTGTTTATTTTCTACTTGTAACTTTTCTATATGAGAATTTGGCTGCTGCTTCTTATTTATCAATAAATTAATGTTTTCCCACATCTTTTTTCATGTTGTCTGATATGATTAAGATGTTGTAAAAGCAGTCTCAATATATTTTATTAAAGGAGGCAATTTTGTTGCGATCATAAAATTTTTTAAAAAAAGATGTACATAACCTTTAACCTTGTCAGCTTTTTGCAGAGGAAAAGGTTTGTGGCTTATTCATCAGCAGACCTCCATACCATCAGAAGCATATAACCTACTAAGGCATATGCTTTGGGTTCTATATAAAGGGCTTTTCAACTGAGTATCAATTGTCATTGCAATGGCCAATCAGAACAAAAAGGTTTTTATCACAGTGCAGTCAATGAACTCGAATTTAGAACAAGCAAATGTCCTTAAGCTTAGGAAAATTCAAGTGACCAAGTTGCAGTACTTTTTAGTCTGGTATCTTGGTGGTTGATAGGCGATGTTCATTTTCTTCACCAATCTCTAAGGGCAGTAAGGTAAAACCAGTGCAATCATGAGTTACATTACTTTCTACACTAAATTGATGACTGGGCAGACCAATAATGCTAAACAAAGATTAAGAAAGATGGTATTTTTTTCTGTTCAATTGTCACTTAATGACCAATGATGAAAATTTTTATGAGCACGAGATCAAAAAAATGGTTAACATCCTTTTTTATCAATACAAATATTGTATGTTCAAATCATGATGTCCCTCGTTTAGAAATTATCCTTAGAATTAAGGATCTGTTACCTACATGAACATGAAGTCTTCAAGATGAAGATGTGATGATAAAGTACTCATTAGTTTGTTCTCTGTTGTTATGCAGTCTCAACTTAGGAATCGTCTAATAAAAGAACTTCAAGAAACTGCTGGCAAGGATGATTTGGCAGAATTACATGGTCAGTCAGAAAATACAGAGACTGTCTGTAAACTTGCTGCTAACAGCCTTGTTGCTGACCACTTAAAGAGATGTAATTATGAATATTCTTTATCTGTCTTCATGCCAGAGAGTGGTTTACAAGAACATAAGGTAATTAAATCAAATAAATTCTTTATTTGCTATTTTTCTTCCATGAATATATATGAAGAATGGAAGGAAGAATTAAGTATTTTGGAAAACCCATTAGGAAATCCACAATTATGATCAGAAATCTGTCCTTGAGATTCATGTTCTTATCATTTCTTTCAAAGGTGCAAAAAGCATTTGCTTACAAGAAAGTGATCTTATGGGAATCTGAAATAATAACTTTGATTATGAAAGATGGTGGTTACTTCCCAGCACTTCATTTATTTTTGCAAACCACTGAAGGATCTATGCATCTAAAAAAGGATGATTTTCACTTATTATAGGCAAAGGCCTTTAATTTTCTCAAGAAAAGTGCTTTTTTTTGTTTCAGTTACTTACAATGAGGGATATCCTCTTACTGCTAAAAATTAGAGAAGGTTCTGAGCTCTACAAGAATATGGTATGTTTAACATGTTGATGTTTTAAGATTTTTAGTAAGAATGTGTAGAGAATGTTCTTGAAAAGCACATAACAACTACTCCCTCTAGATTTACAGGGAATCCCTTGAGATATATACTAAATATGTACAAAAGTTGAAAAGGGATCAACAAAATAGACTTGTCTTGAGTTTAAATATTTTGTTATATGTGTGAACTTGAAATAAGGATTTTCCCTGAGATGATATAAGTGACAGAACTATTTTTTGATTGTATGTAATTTTTTTTTTACAACTAGATCAGTGTATATGATGCAAATTTGAGTTGAAAATTTTGATTGGCTCACCTACCATGGTACATGTTTTGCTTCCAATTTTTTATTATTGTTGAATTTTATCTTGAGACATTGAATATTTGTGGTAAGGGGAGATAAAAATCAACCATGTCTTCAAAATCTTAAAGAAAAAAAAATGATTTGAACCACAATATAAACAAGCAATACTGTCATGGCTAAAGAACTTCATGTAGCAAGATTATCAATGTATATTTCATTGTTTTTTTATAATGTGCTGTCATCCTACAACATTTCAAGAATATCATTATTATGTTTATTAAGAGTTTCTTTGGTTTTTTGATTGAGACGTTACGCATTAATATTTGGAATTCTCACAGATAACATCTGCTTGCAATCATTCCCTAATTGGACAATTTATATTTAATACAGGATTTTCTTTCTTACTATATAACAATTATCCTTGTAGCTTTTTGGCTCCAATTATTTACAGGTATTGGATTTATACAATGTCATCTGAAAGTATAAATGATGTGACTGAATACTATACATGTGCCAAGTTGACTTCATTTTTTTAAATTTAGTTTCACTGTTATAACTTAAGGTCCATGTTAACATAGGATTGCACAAGATTTAAGCATGATACGGTGTTATCTTTCAACTGAAGTTCTTATTTTGCAGGAAATTGTATTGGATAAACATGGATCATCAAATGGTAATTTTTTAAAATAAAAAAAATTAAAAGGTGAAGGAAAAACTTCAACATTAAGAGAGACAATTTTCTGTGGGATATCAGAGCTTGGAAAGACTTCCAACCTGGCTTCTGTTGTATAGCAAAAATTCCCCTGTCCAAGGAACACTTTTTGCTCACTTGTCTACCAGGTAAAGCCATAAACAAGCCAAAGCTCTATCCTGCCTCAAAGGAGAAGCTTAATTGTATTTTCTCCTGACCCTGCATATTTCATAGTCTGTCTCAGTGTTTGTCATACTCTTTGGAAATGTTAAGTGTGTGGTGTCTGTACCAGTCTACCTATACACTGCAGTCGTTCCATCGTAATTGAAATTAGGTTAGCAATAGATTGTCAGTGGTATATAATTTTCAAAAGATTATTTTATCATTAGAATCTAGTGAGTTTTTAACTAAGAGTTCACCTAGTCACAATGGCATTCTTAAGTAAACAACTGGAGCAAGAAGCCAACAACAAGAAAATAATTACTAACTATTGCACAAGTTACAAATACTAGTCAAAACAATGCTTGTCTACAGTGAGTACTTTTAAACATGAACTGACCATTGTATAAGTTGTGAGTTTTGCTGATAAGTTGCTTTTCTGCCTTTCCTACTGTTTCACTCCAGAAATCACAGGTATCTTTCCACAAATAATCTCAGTGTGTGATTTGTTTTACAGGTTTGTTGGTAGAATTCTTAAGAGCCCTAGGTGTGTCGAATGATCATGGAAAGTCTTCAAAAGCTGTTCAAGCTTCCTTAAAGCAACTTTCTTCAATAGGTAACCAATTTTTAAACTCATTTGATGATATTACTCAAAACAAGTTTAGTATGCAAGTTCACTTGTAAACTAAATGGTAATGCTTAACAAGTGGCAGTATAATTGTTATGGTACAATAGTTATATAAAGTACCAGCATTGCCTGCAGCAGTCATAAAGCTCAGAATTTTGAAACTTCACACATTGCTAACATTACTCATAATTTACAAACTACCTAAGAAACAAGACATAGTATAGAAATTTTAAGAAACAAAATCATCATGCTGTACTAATTTCTTACAAATTAGTAGACAAGCGCAAGGAAAATTGCTTAATGATGTACTCACACCAGAAACACCTGGAAGCAAATTTTTGCTCTTATTTTCACCCTCTGCCTCCATAGAGGATAAACTGCAAAGTGTGGAAAGACAGTACCTCAAAAATCTTCAGACAGAAAATCAGAAATGGAGTTCTCAGACTGAAAAGCGGCTGCTTGGATTGCACAAACAATGGGAACACGACAAGAAAAAACTGCTTGAGGAGGAGGTATATATTACATGTCTTCCAATGATTTGCTTAGTACAATTTTTTTTAATAAAAACAAATTTACTCTTAAAACGTAAAATTCACTCTGGAGTGCACAACAGGCGCAAGTAAAATGTGGGAGCATATAGAATAATGAACAACCGACACTGAGTACTAGTCAGCAAACAAGACAGTTTGTAGTAACACACCCTGAGAACTAACATTTCAAACTTGGGTTCAAATTTATTTGATTTTTATTAGAGAAGTATTCAAAACTTTTAAAATGTGAAAAGGCCTTTCATTACTAAAAGAAAAAACCACAAGTTGTGAATCGCTAGTGATAGTGTCAGAGACAGCAATCAATGTAATTGATAATTTGTCAGAGGCAGCAGTCAATGTACTTCAGGAGCAAGTTTGTGCACTAAGCTAAGACAGATCAGTAGTATGGTTCGGCTGGTGGGCCCGGGTTTTACTCGTGATAGTTTGATTTACATGTTCTTTTTACAATGATTTCCACTGGTTTGTGTTGAACATGGCTAGCTTGGGTACCTGAAAGCAACAGAACTTGCTCGTGTAAGGTTCGAAGAGAAGGAAAAATATCAAAGAGAAGTCCAAACTATAAGAAAACAGGTATGTCTACGCTTTACTGAAATCAAGGTTTGTCGCAATATACCTGTAATCCTCTATGTAATCACAGTTTTCACCACAGCGAGAGCACATGATTTTCTGTCACGTACTGCCAGTGCATATCACCAAGCCAAAAACTCGTGGAACTTTGCTTAGAAATCAAGGGAAGAGGTTTACTCGTTTGGCCCATGGAAGGATAGTCGCCAAGATCGACAGAGAGGCGTTATTGCAGCTCATCAGATTGCGCCGGTTTACAGAAATGTAGATTATTCTTGTTCAAAAGTCTATATTTAAAGCCCATAAAGCCCACTATACCAGTACATTGAAATATCTCCAACGTCTGTGTTTCCATGACAATTTTAATAGCTTAGTTTAATCAAAAACAGTCATTTTGTGTTTTTTTAAGCTTGAGGAAAAATATGCAGCCAAGGCAGAGAAATTAAAAGCCGATGAGAGAGAAAAGTTACAGTTACTGAGCACTCAACAACAGGTGCAGTTTTTTGGCTTATTGTCGAACGTACTCTTATGCGCTCCGCGCCATCTGACATTAATTTGCGGGATTTAACCTCCCAAGAGGAATAATCATATGATCATTATTGGGTGGCAGCAAGGATGTAAACCAGTTAACCTGGTAATTTAGGATAGTGTTTCGTCCAAATAGCATTAAGTTGTAAGGCTTTTTTTTCGGCATCTCATCTAATCTACAACGTTGCAACTCTCTTTAATGTCACTTTGTCATTTTTCTTTTTAATTCTTCAGCTTCAGGAAGAAGAAGCACACGCGCAACGACAGAAACTCCTGGAAGATATGTTGTCTCTCAAACAACGGGAAACTGAGTTTGATTTAAACCATCAAATGAAAGCAAAGTAAGGAATAGTTATGCCGAGTAGTCCCAACAGTTGTTGTGCCCGGCTCAAAATTCAGTTGCAGGTCGATTGAATTTAACGAAACTTCTGAACCCCCATTTAAACAATTGTAATACTTTGATGGAGTACTTCCTTATCGGTTTTTAGATGATCATGAACAAATACAGCTAAAACTAACTTGGTTCCCTTTTACACCCCAGAACATTGAAGCTCGAAGAAGAGAGGATAAACGTTTTATCTCAGGAATTAAAAATCAAGAAATCTCTTTTAGAAGATGCCGAGGCCAACTTTAATAGAAGACTAGATGAAGAAGTACAGAGGTGGCAACTGTGGCTTATTGTTTATTATTTCTTAATACCTTAATTTCTAAGTTTCTTTCGTAAGAAATGAATGGAGAGGAGGTAGTGAATAATCAAAGATGTTGAAAAATTGGATATTACAAATACAGCGACAGCAGTGTCAAGAAGTTACTATTTCGGACTGGCAGAAGTTGTAACGCGTTCTGCAAGACTGAGAACTCCGTAAAATCTACAAACTGGATCACATGGAAAAACTCTCCATTACGAAGAAACACACAAGTTTTCTCGCCTAACGTAACTTGTAGTCTTTGAGTGCTTCCTAAATGGTCAAAAAGATTGCGACTTCTAAGTGATACATGTCAGTCAAATGAAAAGTAGAGGAATCTTGAAGCGACTGCGTAAACTTGCAGATAATAGCGTGACGCTTGATAAAATGTTTGTGAACTGGAGTACGTTTAATGATGTAAAATATCTTGTTAAGACGCATGTTTCACGCCTATCACCGACGCTAGACCAACATGGTTTTTGGGGAAAAAGTAGCCTTCGTACTGCACAGAGGCCTGGTTAAAAAAAACTTCAAAGTTTATTAATTTCGAGTGAAGTAAATTTTTCTGATTTTAGTCAAGTTAGTAGTTACGTTTCTAAAAGATGTTTTTTTTGTGTGTGTGTGGTCGCTTGGCTCCAATTTCAAACAAACTAACAACTGAAGCGCTGCTTCTGTCCGTCCGCTGTCCACATTGCACGTATACAAGGTGTATTTTCATGACACTCATATGTATTAAGATCGCGAGAACAAAAACTAGAAATCCCTCATTCATGTGCCTCATGCCCAGTATGCCTTTCATGTATTTTAGGTACAAATTAAAATGTGATGAAGAATTTCACGACAGAAGACAAACTCTAGAGCTCAGAGAAAAACGGCTCCAACGTAAGTTCATTCTAACGTGGTGATGATGTAATGATGCTACTTGAAATTGAGTGTTTATTTTTGTTTGTAGCTGAAACTTTGAAAGAGAACCACTCAGTGGAGTGTCTTCTTAAGTTTACTGTGGAGGCACCTCGCAATTTTGTGTGTTTTGAGAACAATATCAACTTTGAATTTCAGATCCCCTGCGTACTTAGCTAGCCTCCGAAATTTTGCTTATTTTTTCTACCTCAATGTTTTCTACTTCAGTCAATTTTTGTCACGATAAAATGTCGTAAATCATATCGTGAATAGATGATCATTGAATGGGTAATTGAATACCGGTTCCGTAGAACACCGCTGACCGGAACCGAATTATAGCTACTTGGTCGCCATGGTTTTGTGACCCACAGTTCAACCCTACTAACATTTAGTTCTTCATTTCGTTGTCTTAGACAGTCCAGAAGTGTTAAAAACATTATATGTATTTAGTTGTTGAAAAGTTCCTGTCACTTGATTTGTAACACATAATTATACCTGTTATTAATAAAAGCTGTCATGTCTTTTTGTTCTCTTCGTGCCTTACTTTTGATAATTTTTGTGTGATTTAAAGGGTAAAATGTATTATTAACGTATTAAAAACAGTAACTGAGTTTTTGATTCTATCGTCACCTGTTCAACTTATATGGCTGTTATTCAATTTAACCGAGTGATAACAACTTGCCGTTCACAGGAGATTTGGATGGTTTCGAGAGAAAGCAAGGTGTTTATATAAACACCTCTGACGAACTGCAGAGAACCAAAGGAAAATTAAAAGAATTGCAAGTATGTTGGATATACAGACTAAAATGGGGAAAGGGTAAAATAACAAATAAAGAAAACAGCTGATGTTGATGTCTAGAAAAAGGAAACATCCAAATTATCAGTCCACTTTTACGTCTGTTTAATTTTCATGTATGTATCGGTAACGACACTGATCCAGGAGTTGTTCGCCATGAGGATGTGTTGAGTGTTACTCTTCAACTCAAAGGATGTTGAACTGTTTTTTCTTCCCTGTTTACAGCCTCACTGTACAAACATCTCACCCTCCCTTCCTGTAAGCAGCGTGTACATTAATTTTTAACTTTTGTGGAAGTTAGTTTGCTGAACTTCCACTAAAGATTTGCCACATGTTTAATTGTCAGATGCTCTATTTCTTATGCATCCTCTGCAGATTCAACTTGATGATAACAAGTCACAACTTGCTTTAGCTCTCCAGCAAAAGAAAATGATGAGTATAAAGCTGAGCGAGGTGAGTGAATTGATGACATCTCTAGAAAATCTTTGAATAAGGTGGTTTTTTTTCGCTCTAGATAACGAACTCTTTCTGTTGAAAATATACAAATATAACGATTCGAACGTGAGATAGTCTATTTTAGATTTCCATATTTATTGTTCACTTGATTCTTTGAAAAAGGATCTCGAGGCGATCAGAGAAAGAGATGACGCTCTTGCCAAGGAGAATGCAATATTGAACAGGTAAGACAGGGTTTGCTAAGTTCTACTGGTCCTTATCACGTGAACAATTTTGAATTATCCAAATTGTTCAATTGACTCATCAATGAAATAATCCTTTTTTCTGATTCTGACCGCCACTTTCCCAGTTAAATTGATTATCATTTCTAGAAAGCTCAATCAAGTTCATCCATGCACTGCCGAAAGCAGAGGCAGTGAAAAAATGATCTGAATTTGATTAAATGAATTTAGTTACAAAGTGCTTCTGTTCACTACGTGTTGCAAACTGATATCTACGTATTTCCCCTTTTGTAGAAACTTGTTGAAGTATGAAGATGAAGAGAAAGGTAGCAATTTTATGCTGTTCAGTTGAGTCAGTTTCTCTTGGTGACAAAACCTTAATGGTTAATTTGTATTACACATCTTTATTCTTTGATTCAGGAAACCAAAGACTAATCAGCGAATTAAGGGAAAAATCAATGGAGTCTGCTGCAGACCAAGTATGATCTCTAAGTTGATTTTGAAATAATTTGTTTATCTATGTTACTGTTCTAAAGACCATATGAGAATAATTTTAAATCACAGTTTCTGGTATTTTTTAAAATATTCTTGAGCTAATTCTCTGTGATTTTGATAGCTACATCTACGAGATCAGTTAAAACAAATGGAGAAAACCGCCAAGTCGAAGGAAAAGTCTTGGAAAGATTATAAAACAAAGATGGAATCCAGACTGGATGAAGAGGTAAAGCTGTAGCCTTAATGATAGAATGTAATATAAAATCAAGCTCAGTCGGTCTCTTTGCCTCCATGAAGGTACCAGGTCAATTTTCAGCATTTTTATCAATAGACCTCTCTGGCTTGTATGTTCTGTTTACTCATTTCAGGTACCAAAGAAATTCCCAGCTTTATCTTTTGAAAATTATACGTACGTATGCACGTGAATAAGACTAAATTTGAACGAAACAGTTCTCTGGAGTATTAAAACGTGACCTGAAATGGGTTTACAAAACATATGAGTTAAATAGGTCAATTATCAACAGAATCGCGCGAAATTCTCTCGGCTAAAAAAGGCAATCTTCCGTGAGGAGAAATTTTCCCAGTACAATCGCATAATTTCTATCTATATACACAAATATTTACAGAAATGAACATTTAAAAGTGTGTCGAGATTCCAAATAATGTTCCTAACGGTTCAGAAACTGTTCTCAAATGCGCCAAACATTCGTTATGTACGCCGCCATTTTATCACCGCCGATGATTTACCAAAATTTTTATGAAAGAAATTTAATGTAAAACAAGACCTGTTGAGTAGGTGTTTGACACGTTCGGATGCATTTTTGTCTTGAAGTGTTTTTTTTCTGTCTCCCTTGTAGTGTCAGAAGCGACTTAAGTATCAACAACTTTATGAAGAAACGATGATGAGTCAGTCTGCGCTCAATCAAGAGGTAGCCGACCTAAAACTTACTTTGCAACAAACGCAGCAAGGTATTATTTATACATTGATTGTTACTTTTATGGAGTGGATAATACCAGTTAATTTGAAATTAGTGATTTAATTCGTGAGCCATTCATGGCACTACAATTAAAACAATGGAATCAAACACGTGAAGAAATCTAGGTACCACTATGAACTTCCACAATGGAACTCGGAGTGAGAGAGATGTGTGCTGCATTTACGAAGAAGAAAGATAATGATAGCAATCGCGCCAACCTTTTTCTCAGCATTCTTTTCATTTATTTATGCGTTTTTTACTGGGTTTCCCCTTTCAGTGCTCGATGTGGAACTTGGCCGAAGAAGAGCAAACTCCATCCCTTGGTAAGCCTAAAGGAGTTTTAATACAACTAGTCCAGTGCTACTAGTTCGGAGCTCTGTTGTAAAAATTAAGGTGAAAGTAACCGGTACAGTTTGTAATATTGCTTTGTTCTCATTTTCCCAGAAAGGTAAGTTTGTAATTATTTCTATATACTTTTGCTATCGTACTATTTTGCTGGTGTATGCACTCCTGGGCAAACGTTAACTTGAATTTGATTTCTCCTCTATAAAAGCGTAAGTGAAGGTGATGTTAGACAGAACAAGGTTTTCAAAAAAGGGAACGTTTTTCGCGCAATACCAACGCCCAACATTTCGCTAGTGCCTAATTTTCGCGTCTTGATCAGCCTTTCTTACACGAAAGAAGTAAACAGACCTATAGGGAAAAAAAAAAAACCAAAAATCGACGGTGAGCATGTTACAGTACCGCCTACTATCCCCTTGCCCGATGGGTGGCAACCATGTAGTACATAATTTAATCACAAATGGTAACGTTTTGATATTGTTTCTTTTTCAGTCTAAGGCAAACCGAATATTATACACTATTTGCAGTTAAACTGTCTCTAACGCCTTTGGTTAAGAGGATTAATTTCTTTAATTATCGCCATCACGTTTGGTTAAAAAAATTTACAAAGCAAAGTGAGCAGGGTTTATCGATATTTTTCGGTTACTTCCTGTAAAGAATTCCACCTCTTGCACTTGTTCAATATGAGCTGATCGTGACCATCGAAACCAAAGTCCATCATTTCATATCCAATTCACAATCGTTTCAGTTAAACAGTAATTCGATGATTCGATCTTCTAACCAATAGCATGGAGTCCATGCCAAGCGAACTTGAGTCCCCGGCAGTAAATACAACTCAATGGGAAGGTGACAGAACATCAGTGACAGACTCGGCTATGGACGAAACCAGTAGCACTGTGGTTATGATAGCCCAGAGCAAGGAACTGTTTGATCGGCTGGAGAAGGAGGCCAAGGTTTGCTAAAAATTGTCTTAATTTAGCTTAACCCTTTAACCCCCATGAGCTACCAAGACAGAAGTTCTTCTTACAATATCTATACTATATCAACCAGATAAGTAATGAGAATAAAGAACAAGATCAATTTGGGGATAATTAGTTGATCCAATACTACATTCTCTGAACTAACATTATAAAAATTGTATGGTTGACTGGAACAAGAATTACAAATTTGATCTGGGAGTTGAAGGGTTAATTGTGGTGCATGTACACCAACCTCAGGGTTTTGACACACATCGGAGTACGGCTGCCCCATGGCTTGGTTGTTAGCAGTAGTGCAAATCTTTTACACCTTTTGTATGCTTACCTTGTAGGAGTTGGAAGAATCCTATCAGAAGTTCCAGTCGCGAATCAACCAAATGGAACTGGATGTTCACTCAACGTCTCGTTCACCTGATTTACATCATCCCACTCAAAACCTCCATGGAAATACGTCATTTGATTAAACAAAATTAAATTTTTTTAAAATCTCTTGTCTTCTTAAGTTTCACACTAATGCCATATGAACAGAGGTAGCTTTGACAGAACGTGTCATGTGCGCGCGCTGTTCTCTCACATTTCGCCAAGTTAACTGTTGTTTTTATAATGGTAATAGGACCGAGTGGAGTCCTATTCGGTCTGTAATCATACGAGTGATTAACAACATCGGACGACCAAGCAGGAATCCTACAGAATTGAATGACACGAAGTCCTGTTACCAATTAATCAAAACTATGAAAAAAACTTGAGAAAGAAACTAGACATTGGTTGTACGTTTTCATAACTAATCATAACCAGTACAATTTCCTCAGATGTGATTGGTTGTAGTAGCTGCTTTGTTTTCCACTATTCATACTGTAGAGTTGTAATTGGATAGTATAATCGGACAGTTGAAGCAGCCAATCATACTTAGTCCTTTCAGTCAAATCCACCAATTACAGAATTGATCACAATAACCATAGCAACAACCACTTATCCTGAAAAAAGTTGTGGAATTTCCAAAGTTGAGGAATTTTTCCCATAAACATTGTCTCTAATACACATATTTGTCCTAAATGTATTTGTTGTTTTCGGAAAAAGTTTAAAGTTCGGCTAAACAGTTTAAGGAATTGTTCAGTCTGTGTCCGAATCACTTTCAATGAAATGGAATCGTCGTCTGCGGGGTTTAACCATTTTTGTTTTTAATTTCGGCGTAGAATCGCTCGAGCAAAGTGTTGAGCTGGGTCGGCTCGTAATTTTCAATTTCCTCGGCAATTCCCTTCTCTAAACACCACTTTTTCCAAAGCAACAACCAAAAAGCAGTACTTTTTACGGTGTTTTCGTTGTGAGAGCTGTTTTTCAGCTGCTGCATTGTTGTTGCGGTGGCGAAAGAAAACCTACTTGAAACGCCGGCCATGGTTTCGCTCGCAAATTTTCAGCGTATCCAAACTAAATGTTGCGACATCCAAGGCTCGCATTTGATTGGGTATCTGTGAGTTTCTTTGATTATTGACTAATCAGAATGTCTGGTTTGTTACTTCTTTACACTGAACTAACCCTCTTCTGCACTGAGTTACCTGAAAAATGCATTTATCTTGATCAATCAGATCTGAGTAATTTTTCTTATGTATATTATCAGTGCTCAAACCGGGTTGGTGATAACCAATCACGTTAGAGAATTTTGTTATAGTTTGATTATGAGAATTAAAAATATCCAATCAAGGAGATTGTTTGATTTCATGCCAGGATTCTCTGGGCTAATGTCACATGCAGTGTATTGCAGAAATGATGTTTAGAACTTTAGAGCTAAGGGATTTCAAATTCTCTTTTGCAGTCACCCGATAGAGATCCAATTTTGGCTGGCTAGGGACTTTGCGAACAAACAAGGCCTTTCAAGAGTTATCAAAATCGAAAAAAACATGGGGGGTAGTCGCACAACGCTCCGAAGTAAATCGTTTTGAAATCTGAAAATGGTGCTGAGGTTACATTATTTTAAGAAGGTGAAGTAAAAAAATCAGTTGTAAATATAAAATATTTAAAACAACAAGGCAATTCGATCCTCAGGACAGAGTTATGTTGTTGTCAAGATGATGGCATGAAGACCATTTTTAACTCGTGAATTGCGCGCATGCGCAAGAGCGAGTTATAGATACGATGTGGGGAATGGCATTCGCTCGCTCGCTCGCTCGCTCGATTGGTCGATTCCTGTAAACTTTTTTTAGATTTTAGGCTTTTGAGTGCATTTGATAGTTTTTGGCGAGCAATAAACAGACGAAATGGCGACCTTTGTTGCTAAGAATTGTGGTGGAATGAAAAAGAAGCCAATGATAATCTTAAAAGAGTTTTTTTTTTCGTTTTAGTTTCAACAAGCGGCGCCAGCGACTGGCAGGCATGCAAGGATTCACACTGAAATAACAGAACAATCTTCGTTTTTCATAAAATTGTAATTTACAATCCTTGAACTTGAAAACAATGCGAAGATTCATTGAAAATATCACTCACTGCGAAGCGCTCGGAATTTACAGATGTATAAAAGCTTTTTCTGTTATAGCGTGAGATTGAGGACAAAATTGATCATTACGTTTCGTCGCGTGTGTTTTTCCTGTGTGAAGCAACAAAAGATGCCGGCGACTGACGAAATAACAAGTTAACACGAAAATCAAATAACACCTAAACAAACAATTTTAGCTACCGATTTTCAGTGAATTTTTAAAGAACAATTTTCTTTTAAGTTTCAAGACAATTTGAAGATTCAACATACCTACAACGTACTAAAATGCGAAAGTTACACACCACAAAATTGATAAACAGGCCTGAAATGAAATTCTATCTTGTTATTGATTATACGTTGCCTAGCACGTGACTTAAATCTACCCAGGCGGAGATCCAAAATGAGGGTGGCAGGCTTGGTTTAGTTATATCACTCAAAACTCGTTTCCGTTTGTCTCATTTGATAAAGAGGGAATCGTTAATGTTTTCATTAAGACAGTATTGCCTTGATTTTCTAATATTTACAACGAAAGACAGTAAATTTCACTTTTCACCCACATTTACTTCCAACCTTTTCTTTTGTGCCAGAAACAAAAATGATAGACGTTTAAAACACATGACATCATCCACCTTGTCAAATGCAATAGCATGATCATTTCAATTGTAATGCCTTCTTATCCCAACGTTACTTTGTTTCTTTGCTACATTAGCGAACACTGAACTACTGCTCGTACTCTAGATATGACAATCAACCACAAAATTCCCTAAACCAGATAACATTAAACATAATCTAAAAAATCATGTATCAATTCACGAGTTTGCTCACAGAGCACTTTGATTACCTCAGTGTGACGTAGTCATGAGTGTTTAGTATGGAACTGAAATTCTCTCACTCATTTCGTACTGAATAATCTATCCATACTGATTAATTTATGCATTTTACGTTATAATCAATTTATGCATGCGTGGAAAAAACACGACATCCCTTACCTCCCCCACTGTCGTTTCCTAGTCTTTCATGGCGACATATTGTCCACTACGTTTCGTCGCCGGTTTCTAATTGAAGGAAAGATTGAACCAATTTGACCCGTAGAATATAAAGGGATAAAGGCCTTTCACCGGCACATCAATCGCTACAAATGCAGGAAATTTTGGTCTCTCACATGATTCATTGCGTTCTTAACAGCGCACATCACAAATGAACGTTTGCTCTATGCTTAGGTAACGACAAGTTGACAAGGAACTGGGGAAGAGGAAGATGGAGATGAGTAGAAAAGACTATTCTTTTACGGTGTTGATTCCAATCTTTCAACTAACTCTGCTTATAGTATGTGCAATAACTCTTCTACCCATGACGAGATGGAATTAACATGCAATGTAATCAGAGAATCCTCTTTCAAGGAAAAGTTTCAACTCAAGGCTTTATTACTCTCAATATTCTTATAATTTAAAACAAATCCTAATAATTTTGTCCGCAATAAAATATTCCCCGCCTTATTTACAAGGAGGACATTAAATATTATTCCCAAGAATAACAGATAAAAAAAAGTGACGCATCTTACTAATTTCTAGGTCCGTGATGTAAGTTACAGAACGAACTTTATTCGCTTAGATTTGTGCCCCAAGCGTGAAGCGAAAAAAAAAAGGTTACTTACACTATGGACCAAGAAAACGCGGTAAATAAAATGTTTATTATATCTCTCCGTTCAAGAGGATGATGTTAATTCAAAAAAACTTAACTTAACTTAGCGGCACGCTTAATTGACCAATCATAGCGCACGTACTAACTGAGAGATATAATAAAACATTTATTTAATTGCGTCCATGCACTATTTTGTTCCTATTTTCTCCAACAGCTTGGGTTTTTTATGAAACAAATAACAGCGGTAATCGAAGTTCTGTTGCCACAAATTAAGACTTGACTGGCCTTGACGTGTGTAGACGGGCGTCAAACCACCACACTCTATCCAGTGGATGTCCATTCAATATTATTCAGTGCAACGCAAATCCTTTTCCCATTCATGTACAGGAAAAAAACGGGACTTGATTGACTACCTGCGTGGACAAGCGCGACACGACAGCTGCACCAATGACTATGAAATCTGTACAAATTTTACAAAATAACCCTACAATGGTCACTGGGTTTGACAGAAAACCAAATGGAGTGTTTGTAACCCACCTTTCATAGGAAAAACAAAAAACATCAAGTTTTCAACATGCCCAGCTCATTCCTCGCAAGTAAAATAAAACCAAACGAAACCAAATTGCCATTCACGGCAATAACTCCATCATCGTAGTTTCACTGTGGTCATTACATCCACTACATGGGGCCTTTATGCGCCTCTATCAAAACACTAAGCATCTAATGTGTAATCTTAAAAAATGTCAGAAAAAAGAGCAACAGAAACAGAAATACCAACCACGGACATTATCACCCTTAGTTGCCCTTACACCTTAAAGCAATAAAAACTTTGTCAAAACAAATAAAGTTTCTTCTTCACCAGAACTTAAAATGGCATAAGTCCGCAGCAAACAGACTAACGGAGAAAGTGACCCGGAACGTTCCTGGAAGGTGTAGCTAGTAAAAGCCTTCGCTCCAACTCTCGCCATCATTGGATCTCGCTGGGCTCACTCCACGAGGCGTTGGAATTCTCCTTGAAAAACAAAAGAAAAAAAACACAACAAGTAAATCAGAAAGAGATAGATATGATAGATATATGATATAAGAGGCTAGACAAACTTAGGCAAACAAGCACACCATCTTTTGCTTATAACTTGTGGAGAAATGTGAAGTAGAGTATTGGAGGAGCACATTTTTTGATACCTCGGTGCTGCTAGCTGACCAGCTCTGGGTGTAACCGGTTTCCTTGGTGACGGTGAGTGTGGAGGTGTGTTTGGTCGCCTAATGGCAGTAACCTGGCCTGAAACAGGTCTTGTGTGAGTCGGAGTTTGAGGTAAACTGCGCCTGCGTACTTCAACATCCTCCGCTACCCGTGATCGGGCTGATGGCTCACGTCTCCTGACCAGATTTGGTTCACGTCTTCTCACTTGAGAAGGAGAGAAGCAAATCATAATAAGAAACGACTAAAGATATCTTACCTATTGAAGTTAAAATTACACCACTTGCCACCCTGAATGAACTTGCGGGGAATGAATGCAACATCCAACAACACTGGGCCGGATTGTTCAAAGCTGGGTTAAGATAACCCAGGGTTAATGTGAAATTTGATTTCAAGTCCGACAGCTTTAAAAGAAAATTCATTTTAATTCTTTTTGTCTCGATTTGATTATTATATGCTCTAAAAGAATAGAGAAATATTCTGAAAAAGGCACTTGAATAGAGAAATAAGGAAACCTGGTTTAAGATTTAACCCTGGGTTGGCGCTAACAACTGAGCCCTGATCTTCAGTTGTCATGACAATCACATCTGGATTAATGTAGACTAGTGCTAAACGTTCGTCGGAAGGCTCAGCAAAGAGCGAGCTCTTAAAAAAAAAAAGTTTCACCAAGGAATTCACAAATGAACTCCCTCTTGATTTGTGTCGAGCTGTTTATACCTGCTGTTACTATGGGAACATCATCGTCTGGTCTCATGTCTTCTCTCTGCCAAGAATCTGGTGACAAATTGAGAACAAACCCTGACTGACGACTCAAACACCACAAGTAATTAATGGTACCTGAACGGTAATGGTACTTTTTGATCTAAAATCACACGAAGGATTGCACGAAATGAAGTTCAACTACCACTTTACCAAAAAAAAAAAAGAAACATGCGGATAGAAACAAAAACCGTTCTCAACTGCATATACGACAAGACATAATTGAATACTAACTATTGTAATCATCTTGATGATGACTGTTGGTTGCTGGAACACGTCTCCTGGGTTGAACATATTCCTCATCACTATCAGCTTGCATATATGTTTGGATTGCTCCTACATAGCCAAATTTTAAAAAAAAAAAACCTTATTAATTACTCCCTTAAAGATCATTGTGTGTTCAGATTCAACTTTGACAGGGAAAGTTTGACAACTTACCTGTTGCCATTGGTTGTTTGACCTGTGGAGGTGCACCTCTTCTCCGCACTAATCCTGTACAAAAAATAGTATTCAAAACATTAGCTATTGATACGTGTAGATCACCAAAAAAAAGAACACAATACAATACAGCTAAAAGGTTATTACTAAAATTAAAAGGCCTACAGAATCATTGAAATACCACATTAGACGCTGTCTAAAATGATTACTGATACAATAAGCAGTGATATTGTGAATGATCACAACAATGTTTGTGGCAAGAAAACAAAACTGTCTTTGTACAGTGGTTTTTTTTTAAGTTCCACTACTTACTTGAATCATAAACTGAATTCAAAAGTTAGGCTAGGATTTAAACACTATTAAAATATAATTTCCAATAGACCCTCACAATTTTACTACAAGTACTGACCTTTTACCACCAAGTCTTCTTTATCTTGTGATACTTGGCCTCGTCTCTGTGGAACTACACCTCCAGTATCATTGTCATCAATTTGTAGTGAAGCAGTATCTTATTTGTTGGAATAGTCGGAATGATAAAAGTTAATTGGTGGTGTTGCAGTCCATCAACATAAGTTACCAAATGTGACAATTTCACATAGTCACTTACTCTTCAATGATATCATCAAAACAGATGTTTTGGCTGTGCACTGCCAGTTTGAAGAGACACGTGTTTTCAGGACCTCTCTATCAAAGTTAGTAATCTCACACTCTCTTAACTCACCCAATGAAGCTCTGGGCTGTGGGGATTCACCTCTCCTTCTCAATGGACCTACCACAAATAAAAATATAAACAAATGATATTCTTTGTGCTGTACACCTCCCTACTCTAAACTTAAAAATGCATCATGGATAACAACTACAAAAATCAGATTTTTTCATGCACATGTTAAGCAGGGCTATTGAAAATGTTCAACCAGATTGCTGAGAAGCTATATTTTTCTCTGCACAAGTTTCAAAATTAGAGATCTTGTTTTTTTTCCTAGTTTTATCTATGCTTGTGTATCTTACCTGCTGCTATTGGTTGTCTTGCTTGTGCAGGAGCTCCTCTTCTCCTTAATGGTCCTAAAATTTTAATTAAAATTAAATGTTTCACAAGCAGAAAATGTGAGCACAATTAAGGTGTGACATGTCTGGTTTTCAACATATGTGAAAAGGGATCTTTCCAAAAACAATCATGTCTTCGAATTTGGGATTTTGCTACAATTATATTGGTTACTGTACTTTGAATTAATAGTTTGAACTTTAAAAACTCAGTGGACGCAAAAGTATCTTAGTTTTCATCTGGATATGTGTGTAATTTGACTGATATGATGCCATATGTTTTTCTCAAATTGTAATCATATATAGAAGTAAACAATGTTTGTTTTCTGTAGAGCTCCTAAGGTTTGAAGGTTAATAGGCTCTTACATGCTCTTTTGGTGCATATTTTGATGCATTATGGTTAATATTTAAAGGGACAGGATTTCTTTCCCTTCCAAGCTGTTAAGTTGTAAGCGCTAAGTTTCTTCCCCCACCACCTCTCCTAAACAGAATTCTACGTGCACCGCGCTGCGGCTGACAAAATTCAAAAGGGGACCCACCCTTTAGGCGTCTTTGTATTGTACACCGATGGTTTTTTTTGGAAAGACTGAGCTAAATATTTTTCCATGAAACCTTTAGCCACCACATTAAACTAATTTTCAAAGAGAGTGGTAAAGAAGAGATAGAAATTTCTATAGAAAGGTTGAGTGATGGGTGATATGAAGGGGTGGGATATCATATGGAAAAGAAAAATTTTATAAGCATAGAATTGTTGTTTTTACAGGAAGACTCAACCCTGCTACATTTGAAGTTTCTGGTCAATGCAGTTTACTTTGCCTGCTAATTGCCAGCTAATTTGCTGAAGTCTTTTGTTCACTTGCATAAAACAATCACAAGACACACTCAAACAACAGAGGCTAGGCAAAGGCATTCTAAACCAAATCTTGGAAGGATTTAGAATGTATTACATGATTTAAAATAAATTTTTCTCTGTTTTCCATCACTGGTCATCATTATATAATATCATCCTCACCTTTCACTACTAAGTCTTCCTGATCTTGAGATACTTGAGCACGCCTTTGTGGAACAATGCCATCATCATCACCCATGTCATCACTTTGTAATGAAGTTCCATCTTGACAGCGAAACAATTAATTTAATTATAAAACAAATAACTGACTTCTTAACTTGATCTATCCTGTAAAACAATCATTGACTTCTTAAACCAACACACATGCTAAGTTACCTCTGTAACCAACACTAATTTTGTGAAGTGAGCACTGCAGTATAACTCACCTAAGGATGTTCTTGGTTGGGGTGATGGTCCTCTTCTTTTCAGTGGACCTGAGTCATACATAACATCAAGTTTGAATCACTTTTGAAAGAAGAGCATGCATCAGAAACAATTCATAATTTCACCTCTTATAAAAGAACCTAAAATTTTGAAAATTGGCTGCAATTGTGCTTAAACTGCAAAAACAGGTGCCACCATTTTGGAACACTGCTTGATTGCCTGGCTCCTTTCCTAAAAATTAACAGCTTTTAACCAGCAGACAGCACTTTTTAATAACTTCCTCCTATCTGAGTTGAGTCCTGGGAACTCACATCTCTGTGAAATCAAAAGGTTAAGGAAAATTGTTCTTTGCAAAATTTGTTTCCCAGTTGAAAGAATAGCTACATTCTTCAAAGTTCTTTCATTTTGACACCTGCATCATTCCTGAAGGCCAAATTCAAAACCCTCCCTTCTTTCAAGAGCGTTGCACACAACTTGTAAAACAGAAGTTGTAGAAATATCAATAAGAATATTGCTGGGAAACAAAGGGATGAGGAAAAGAACTCTACACAACTACAAGTGTTTAAGATGAAGGGTAACCAGAACTATTTTATTCTTTCAAACCAGGCTGTAACGTAAGGCGTTTCACATCACACAGTACATAATGTAACAGTAGTCTTCATTAGAAACATAGTGTAAAGGTATTGTTGGTTACCTTTTACCACCAGACTAGAATCCTCCTGGCTTGAGGAGTGAAATGCTGGAACACGTCTCTGAGGTCTGGTTGGTGGACTGTCATCATCACTGTCACTATCATTATTAATGGGCCTTGAGGTCTGAGACACACCTTAACAATAATTAAGTTGAATATTAATTCACAAATTTAGAATTAACTGAGGTCTCCCTTCAGTCCACCTATTGGATTACATGGGAAGCAATGGAAAGGGGATTTGACGAATTTCTACCTAAACCCAGTTTATATAGATTCCTGAGTTTTCATCCTTCCCATTAGTCTGCACTTTCAGATATTTCTGTTGAAACGGATTATACACTGGCTTCCTTTGACATTTGCATACCTTCCCTGTATTGTGTGTTTTCAATAACCCTTACCTCCTGTTCCACTCAATAAAGCATATGAACACACATAGAGTATGCCAATTGAATAAAGAATGCAAGATTTATCATTGCTGCATAACCAATCTAGATACATCAATATGTATCTACAAATACCACAATAAAAATCTTTTAATAATCAACTACACTGTAATAAGTGCATATGTAAGGGCAGTCATTTCTCCATCTAGTTATTTATTTTTGTACAGTATGTGCTAATGGAAAACAATGTTTTATTGTTGTGTGAAGATTCAGCCATAAGGGCTGAAGGAAAAGTAAGAGCCAATGTTAGCATCCCTCACTTCAGCCAAAGTATGATTTAAACACATAAATCATGTACCACTATTAAATCAGAAATTTTTATTCTAATCATAACTTGATAGAAACAATTGGTTTTCAATACCTGTTGATGGTGTTCCCCTTCTTCTCACAGGGCCTATCATAAATGTAAAGGGAATTATTGTCAACCAAACTGATAAAGTGTTCTTTTAATCTGATTGTTAAATTATACATACAAATTGCATCATGAATCGGTTTAATGATTGAATTGGTTTATCAAATTGAGTGTCTTGCACTGAGTATTAAACAGGAAAAAAAAACAAACAAACAAACAAAACTTTAGAGCTAAAATTTCAGTGGAAAAAAATCTGAACTACAATTAAAATTGAACCACAAGGCAAAAAGAAAAGTCCTCTTAAAAACAAACAATCAACAGAATGGTGTATATGTTAGATCACTGAGTAACATACATCAAATTGCTCAACTGCATCACAATGTTACAGAACAAACCTCGCACAGTCAAATCAGAATCATCCTGGTTTACAGTTGCCATAGGAACACGTCTCCTTGGTTTTACTTGAACATGTTCATCATCATTGTCACTATCATCACTCAGCTGCCCTGTAGTAATTTATTTATACATCAAGAATGACACAAATCAGTTCTTAGGGTGTTTTTTCTCATTAAATATGTGAGCTATAGAATGCATGAACTGAATTCCAAAGAGATTTTATTCAATGACTAGTCTGAATGTAAGTTAGAAAAGCAAGACATTGCTGCAACAAACAAACAAATTATACCCAGCTTTGATTACCAAACAAAGTTTTTTTTCAATTTTAGCCAAAACAGGCAGAAACAGGGCTAAATTACAACTACTTACTTCAATAAAATTGAGTACACTCAGAGCATGGGAAAAATGACAAATTTGCTTTCATATATAGTGTACTTGTGATGCTCTAAGCAAAAACCACAATGCTGAGTGACATGCCAATGGAATGTAGCAGATCAGTGATCCAATGACCAGTTTGAGATCATCCAAATCACTGATCTGATGAATTCCAGAGTGGATTCAATGGATCAATGATCTAAAAAGGGATTTGCATCAAACAAATGCCACAGATCAGAAATCCTGATCTGGATCATCCCAAAGGAATGCACCCTTAAATAAAATCTACACCTCAAATTGCACAACCAAGTAACAGTAAACAATAGTTATTAAAAGAACATACTGTCATCATGAACAGGTTGTTGCTGCACTGAATTGTGATGGGAGTCTACACTGGTATGTGGGGGAGATCTAGACAATGCCTCTGTAAAACAAACCACACAAACCATGGATACAAAGCACATGTACTTGTATTGTAAGTACCTCACACAATGATCTAGGTGAAACACATATCTGGCAGTTCTCACATTCAATATTGTTGTAGATGTAAATATGTAACATTCAAAATGTTTTTGACAATTTGTCACATTTTCTTGTATATGCTAGTGGAGACTTTGATGCAATTGGTTTCAATGTACATGTATTTGAATATCGTCAATTGGTTAGAACACTCAAGAAAAGTTACACCTGAGTCCATATGTGTTATACACAACCAATGTCATTTAAATGATACAAGAAGATGAACCCTTTCACTCTCAAGACCTCTATAGTAATTCTCCTTTCTGTCTGCCACACAATTGTTACGCTACTTCAGAGAATTTAAAAATCCAAAAGTTTATATTTTTTAAAATTCTCAGCACTTGTCTTCTTGATATCACATTGATATTATTTGGGACAAATTCTGAATGTACTGTTTAAGAATGATTTCTCAAATATCAAGAGGAATGACATGTATAATTATCACTTATTATTGATTTAAACTGTATTAGAACCAATACCTTCCTGTGCTGCAATAGACTCCAATTTTGCCAAAAGAGAGCCTCTTACTTTATTGAGTTCAGGTACATCCAAGTTGTCCTTCAGATACTTATAAGGACTTACTCTCTTCTGCTCCACAGAGGGTGGATGACTTGGAGACACATATAACCTAATCAGGTATAAAACAAAAATACAAAACCAAACACAAAACAAAACAATGTAGGGTTTCTGAGATTTACACTTCCTGCAACCATACAAGTGTTCATGTATGGTACAAGTTTTAATTGTATAATAAGCTTAATTATTCTTGCATTTTGATTGGTTCTTACTTATGATCTTTTGAGGACAGACGCCAAAATGACAACACCATAAACATCTTGCTTTTTAATCATGTAAAACAAACACACGTAGATTCCACGTTGAGTTGAATAATGTAAAGGTATTACAAATTACGATAAATTTGGTTGTTTGATCGAATATGACGTCTTCATCTATTGAAACCATCTGTGCTTACCCGAACATGTGATTCTGACTGAAGAAAAACTCTACAACTATTATGACAGATTGAAACAGAAAAGCCGCTCACTTGAGAAGTAATGCACTCGTACTGTTTACTGAAAAAACATTTCAAAGGAGCTAACTAAGCTTGGATTAGTCCAAGGGTAAGTGATAATGAAATTGTTTGAGAAGCCACCTAGAGTACAGAAAGCGAAAATCACCAAAGTTACCCACCATGTATCCTCATCTTCCTCTACCATAGCGTTCAAGTCCAATAATGGGACATCATCCAAATTTAACTTGACTTTGACCATGTTATCGTCGTTGATTCTGTTCGAGGGGACACGCCGACTATCCGTGCTCTTTAGTTGCGCATTTTGTTCTTCAAGCCGTTTCACCATCTCCTGCAGTCGCTTGATGTCTGAGCCAGCAGATTTTCGCAACTCCGCGCTCATGTTACATTCGTGACGTGAAGCCTTGCAGACTGACGTCCTGTTGTGAGTTATAAAAGAATGTATCATCTACTGTATAACCTTGATGCCATTTGATTTGCTCAAGCCTTCGAGTACTTATAGAAGCCCACGGTCACTCCGCACAGCTGTAATTGGGATACGTCATATATGAAAGTTTTCATGTCCGCTATATAACACCAGATTGGTTCAAGGATTTTCTTTTCCAGCAAAAATCAAAATAAAATGACAATCCAACAAATGAATGAAGTTTGCAGAGTTCTCTCCAAACATCATGATTTCCTCGGCGAAACTGCTCATTTGATGTACAGCCGAAGGACAAGGGCCTGGCGCTGAAAATAGGACCTCTTGCAAATCACGCAGAGACCTCTTGCCAGCTCGCTTTGCGCGGGGCTTCAACCTTACATGCTCTTTTGGTGCATATTTTGATGCATTATGGTTAATATTTGAAGGGAAAGGATTTCTTTCCCTTCCAAGCTGTTAAGTTGTAAGCGCTAAGTTTCTTCCCCCACCACCTCTCCTAAACAGAATTCTACGTGCATCGCGCTGCGGCTGACAAAATTCAAAAGGGGACCCACCCTTTAGGCGTCTTTGTATTGTACACCGACACGTGACCAGCTGTAACCAGGTCAAGACAGATTAAATAAAATTGCCAGTTATGGCACCCCGCGCTGTTTATCATCCGATTTTAGTGTTTCTTAAAATTTTTTTATAGTTTCTTTCACGTTGAAAAGGATTTGGCTCATCGCAGAAAACGACACAAAATATCGGGAGGTGGCGGTCATAAGAAATTTACCAATGGTTCCTTTCAAAGCATAAAAACTAATGAAAAGTATATTAATCGAGATGAAGTAAACTTTAATTTAAAAGGGCAACTCCTTATTCGTGACCGGGGAGGAAGGTGGCGAGGTACTTCCTGGTAAGAGGCTGATGCGGATGTGCACCTGTATGGGGCTGCATTCTCACGACTGGATTCACCACAATGGGGTTACATTTTCAATGAAGTTACAAGAATGGTGTAGCACATTTACGGTATCTTCGGGATAAGAACATTCTGGTATGTAGGGATTTTAAAATGGGAAGATTCGCAGTTACAAAGTTGTTACATTTGTCTAAAAGTGACTAAGATGGGGTTAATAAATGGCTACAAAGCAGACTATAATGGGATAGGGGTTCTGAGAGGCCAGCGGCTAATACACAGCAAAAATTGATCATATCACCCACCCGGGATTCTCGATTCTTTCTGATGTGTTTCCAAGAAATATTACATCATGACTTTATCGTACTATATCATCGTGACTAGCTAAAAAAACTCTAAAATTACTTTTTAATGTACGTTTTAAAACCACGCCCCTTTTGGAACTTGTTGTGGCGCTTGAATTGTTAGTTCTCTTGCTCTAGCCCAGGCCTCTCTTGGCGACAGATGAATTCTTGTTGGTTCATAAGTAGTGTTGATATTACTTAGAGCAATATGCGTATCAGTATCCATTTCTGACAGATCTGAAAGTTCTGACGGTAACTCATCCTCAAAATTTCCTTCTGGGGACACTGTTCTCTTTTTATTTTCCCGTCGTCCCCTCTTGCACAGCGCAAACAAAATACAGTGTAAAGCGGACACCGCAAGCGCAGAAACCCCGACGACGATTCCTATCTCCACAGGAGTGAGGCCTTGTTCGCGAACATCGTCCTTGTCGGAGGGAGAGATGGTTCCGCTTAACACTAGAAAAAATCATTTTGTTCATTTTAGCTTCTGTTGTACAATGGCGTTATAACGTTTTTAGAGGAATTTAGACTACATATATAGTACAGAGATGAACTGTTTGACAAACGTTACAGATTGCAAGGTTCCATCGTAATTTCCATTGTAAGTTGCCAAGCCTATGAAGACGTATCATGAATCGAAAATAAAATTTACCAAGTTGTGGAATTCTCAAAATGTCAAGAAGCCTCAATTGAAGTCAACCAGTTCGGTTTCAATTTGCAGCTATAACTCGCATGGCTTTGAGAATCAATCGAGGTATGGTGACCTCGAAAACTCTCTGGGTCGTGGTAATCTCCAAATTGAAGTCGTGAAAAATGTGAAATATTTTTCAAAGATTCGACTGTTCTTTTTCAAACTTTTTTTATTTGGACCTCCCATATCTTTACCTCGATCAAAGTTGAACGAGAGGAAAGTATTAATGTCCTCGCGCGTCTTAGTTAGTCTGAGTTGCACCTCTAATGCTGGTTGCTGCGCATGCTCGATATTATTTTCCTTCCTGTACATACGTAAGGACTGAGGGTGTGAAGTCATGACATCACGCTTAGTTTTTTTGGCTGGACGGGTTACCAAAGTTTACGAAGGTACATTGGCTTTAACAATCTTACTTGTGAATATGAAAGCGATCTTCGCAGTAATAATCACTACCTAAGCGGCAGTGAAAATAAGGTCTGAAAAAATTCAGGCCTGCACGGGATTTGAATCCGTGACCACTGCGATACAGGTGCAGTGCTCTACCAACTGAGCTAACAACCCAACTGGGAGCTGGCTGCGGTTCACAAATATTCACAATCATTGAGACTTACTTGTGCTGCTTTCAACATGGCGCGTGCTTTGTGGCGATGTCGTCTTTGCAGATGTTGATGATGTGTAAGGATGACACAAAAAATCAAAAGTACCGCCAGAAGAAATGTTTACAACTGAAACATCAGTCATTACAGCAGATCCAGTAATAAGTGGAACTTCAAAAGATATTTTTCCCAGCTTAACCAGGCGCTCAAGACGCGTTTTCATTTCGTTGATCGGATGTAGTACAGTTTCACCCTCGTTGCTCAAGGAAAACCGAATGGATGTCTGTCAATAGAAAACAAGTTCAGTTACAGATGATAAGACAGAGAGGAAGAGAAAGAAAAAGTGTTATATCTGTTTGAAATTCAGCCGATTATGGGAAAATAATATACTTTGATGATATATATATATTTTTTAAGTAGAAACAAAAGTTAATTAGCAGAGATTGAACAACATCGAAACAGAAATAGATCGTAGTTAATTGGTACTGTAAACAGCTTTTTTTTTACAGACATACAATATGTGTGTGTGTATATATATATATATATATATATATATATATATATATATATATGTCACGTCATTTTTGGCAGAATGAAAGTATAATAATACGTGTTTCTGTTAAAAAAAAATTCATTACCTTGTTAAGGCATAGGCGACGAATTCTACTGACTAGTGAGCTTCCCACAAGTTTACTGAGGATGGACTCCAACTGGGCTTTAATGTTACTCTTTTCTTGTGAGGGCTGTGGTAGAGCTTGGTCCAAGGTAAATAAAACATGAAGACTATGGAGATAAGAAACTCTTTTTTTAACTTAAGATGCAGTTTTATACAATTATTAAGGCATAAAAAACTTACTCTGTAAATTCCTTAGGACTCCTTGCGGTGTAAACTGCACGTATATCGGCAGCAGGTCCAAGCACAACTTTACCTTGATTTACCAAGTGTTCTATAGTTTCTTGCATGGTCTTCAGATCACTATTTGAGGTTGTAGCTTGTAATTTAACAACGATTCCATCCTGTCAAAGAAGAAGAGTTTTGGCTGAAATAGTAAATGAATCAAGTTTCAGTAAAAGGCAGCGGCACAGAGGGGTTTGCAGTTGCCAGACGCAGAAAAGGTAGGACAAACAAAACAAAAAACAAAAAAACCAACAAAAAATAAAACTAAGTGGATAGAATAAAACTTAATTTCAATACTCAGCAGCTCCATTACTAACAAAGCTATACACTAACTTCGCTACCTGCAGCACACTGGTTTGAAGAAGTATGAGACACGAAGTATGCAAGATTACTAATAACTTATGGCCAAATAAGTTTTCCTTTGCTCTTTTTCTTGTCTAATCTAACTTGGCTTGGGCTTTTCGAAAATCATAGTTGAAGTAATTGTATCACCTTGATACCCACCACTACCACCTATAGTCAAGGGGCGGGAGGGACTAATTGACATATATTAACATGATAAATAAGTAATCTCCGTTACCTCAATGCGCAATACACGGAAGAATGAAGGGAACTTGCGCATGTAAATTATACCGCCGTCTTGTTCATGCGTTTTGCTGCTTTGTCCATGTATACCAAACTACCTTCAAGTCATACATTTCTAAGCAATGTCGTCTAAAATACATTTACGCGTTAAAATTAAGAAAGACGAAACACTCTTTTCATGTCAAGTCTGATAGGAAAGTCAGCGTCAAACTAAGGGCTACTGGAAAGTTTTCGGGTGTTTGTGGGATTTTTAAAAAACATTTACAGATAATTTGGTTGTTTCGGCTTCAAAATTAGTCCCAAATAACGCATGAGCACAGTATAAGTATCCATGCAATGAACTGGTGACTTACCTTCTGCAGCTGTAAAACACCAATGTTAAGTGGGGAGGTACTGCTTACCAGTCGCAGTAAATTTGTCTTGAATAAGTACTTTATAGTGTTTTGTTGATCAACCAGTAAACTCATGAAGTTTTGGCAAGGAAAACGGACAAACATCGACAAACTGAAAAAAATGATGTAAAAAAAACCGCGTTAGTTTTGTATGCCATTACCATACGTTTTATGGAAAAAATTAGCCGTTGTAGTCATAACCTTGTTTTTCGTTTCCTCTACATTCGTCATCTTTTTTCTTAGAAGAAAAGAAATTCCAACGTTCCTCAGTAAAAAGCTGTTTTCAACATTTGAAGAAAGTGAATTATTTTGGTTTTCAAAATTAATACAGGCTTCTATTTGAAATGTTCAGTTACCTTTGGCTTGTTCTACATTCTGAGCTGCACAATGGAACCTCTTGTTCTGAACACCAGTGACAGCCTAAAGTGTTTCCACATTCACTTATGTTCGCTCTACAAACAAAAAATTAAAAAAGAAAAATGATCGAGTTCATGTATCTTTATGATCTGAGAGATATTATCAAATAGTTACTTTAACAAAGATATAGCTCGAATGAAAAGTGGCAAGGCTTTCAACATTTACTCGCCACATAACCCTAAAGAGACAAACCTTTAATAAATCAAAGGGAAAAAAGGCATATTCTCGCTCCAAATCGTTTGAAGCTCATGTGTTTTATTACATATCAAACATCTTTGCAACTTGCGAGAAAAATCGTTTTCAGACTGCAAACCGTAAAATAGTCTACTGTGTGGGATATGATTTTTCACGCAAACACCCTCCCATTTTCACAGTAATGTAGGTGAGGTTCGAAACTTGATGAATGTCACCCGACATTCCCGAGTCTTGGCGTGGCATATTCGATTACGTGACGCGTTTAGATCAATAGCTCACGAGCAAAAATATTTGAAGTACTGTGACATTTTTCAATTAAAGTTTCAGTAAAAATTTCTCAACAAAGTACACTATTGTCTTGAAATTAAATGAACTAAGACTAAAAATCGTAATGCCACGTTATACTACTACCATATCGGTTTTTTTCTCGTACATTTGAACACAATCTCGGGCACATCTGGGCGCAGAGGCTAGTGCATCCTTCAGAGCAACGTCTTCCTTATCTGTGTCAAACAGCGGGGGAACTGAGACTGTCAAAGAAATGATATGAAAATATTATGTTTATGATTGATTTTTTTATTATTGTTTTTATCATAACACTATCTTTTGAATAGTTTCCCAGTGGCTCTACAAAGAATTGAATCACCAGTTCTGGTTTTCTTGCTGTTCTCAGGTCAGGTCAGGTCAGTTTGGATGCTATAATCCCACAGTAACTTAAATTTAAGTTCTTTCCAGTGTACATTTTCATAACGTTCCCTCCACTTTTCTGCTGAAAACCACACTTTCCTGATTAGTCCCAGTGTACCGCCGCGCTATATCCTCCTGTACTAACAGAGCCAGTTGAAGGCAACCACTTGCAATATAGCTTCCTGTTTAATTTGTCTGTTTAACACATTCTGCCCGTGGCATTCCCTTGGATCCAATCTACACTTGTTGTTTCTTTTTGTGGTTTGTTCCTACTGCCAGGTCTTAAGCAATGATGAGAGCCTCTGTCTCTGTGTTGAGCTCTCCTTTTCGCAGACATACCCAGATATTCTCATTGCTCTCGTTCTCTGTTTGCCTGATGGAGTGGCCATACAGAGTCTCATCTTTGGACCCCTTCCTCCCTCTGGCCCCAGTATCTACGGACGGGCTACGCAGTCCTTTGAATTTAAAACTCTGTTCATTGCTAGAATCATTCTTGTTCTCATACCAAGATGTTGAAATCCTCTCTTTGTCTTATCATTAATCCCTTCAGTATACCTAAGGAATACGGCCTAAATTTTGAATCCTTATATCAACTTCAATCATTGATTTGGATTCCCACAAATTTCCTGAATCACCTCAGATAGTCCTTGATGATGTTATTCTTTATCGGCTCTATCTGGTCATAGAGTCCATAAATGATGTGAATCAATTCGTCGGGCTCCATGACTCCTCGCAGTACTTGCAACCGTCGTCACCATCTCTCATTTCTTTAATTTTGCTGTTGTCGGGAAGTAGATGATACTTGATCATACTTGGGTGCACCATTTTTGCCCCATTTCAGGAACAGGACTGTACATTTTGTAATTCCAAATGACTGAGGCTTGGCACAGCTTGCACTAAGGAACGAAGCAGGGCTTGCCTATGATGAATTTGTTAAGTAATATTCTAGAATACTCTAGAATAATCCAGGATGTTCAGTTTTCATAGAACTTGTTTTGACTTGTCTCGAGCTTATTGAAATATAAATAGAATAAGGCGGTGATACTGATGAGCATGACAATTAAATTCTGACTGTTCGTTTTTTAGATTAGGTAATTTAGTGTTAACAACTGAATTGAAAACGTAAATTGGCCACCGTAAAGGGTAAAAAGTTGACGTTTCGAGCGTTAGCCCTCTGTCAGAGCGATGGGGCTAACGCTCGAAACATCAGCTTTTTTACCCTTTACGGTGGCCATTTTACATTTTCAACCCAGTTGTTAACACTAAATTACCTGTTATACTCTCCCACCGACGCAGCACCACAGTTTCTTTAGAAACTTACCTCCTTTATTCGTTTTTAGATTGTTCGTTTTGTTGTTGTTTTTTTTTTTGGTGTTGTAGTTGTCATTGGTTTAGTCTGTTGCAATTTTTTGTGTTCTTGTTAATAATTGAGAAAAACAAGAAAATCTCCTTTAGAGGACGATACAGTGGGAGCATTCCATATTTTTGGTCCTCAGTGTAGTGTAGCGAGCTGTTTAATGTTGCTTCTGCAGATGTGAGGCCAAAGGAGCTCCTTATTTATTATATAAACTGTTGCTTCCAGAATCTTATATCACACTACATATATATGGAAACAGCTGTTTGATAAACGAACACTACCCTACAATTATCCTTACCTGGGCAAGGCGATGATGTCCACAGACTTGTTACAGAATTTTCACACTCGTCATATGACATGTGACAAGAGCAAGGACACTAGAAGACAAAGAAAAATAATGGAAAACCCTTCATTAATGATAAGAGCACTTTAGAGAACAGATGCAAAAAAACTTTGCTCCTTTTATAGGCCTTTGTTTGCCTTTTTGTAGATCAAAAGCCTGGGAAACGGGCTTGTAAGTCTGTTCATTGAAGACTGTCCTTTTACGTGGAGAGACTGACCTGACAAACGGACACAGCATTGGTTGAGCAGACCCTGCAAGACTCCTCACAGAAACAGTCCTAAAATGTTTGGAAAGAAACGAATTGGTGGTTACAAAATTTTCCTTGTTTAAACGTGTGTCTTTTGTTAAGTTTGATAACTGCCTTACGTAATGTTTACACAGTTCCAACAAGTTAGACATGTTTTTTAATTGAAAACCACAAGCACTCACAGAACTAAATCAAGCTGAAGAAATTGACCTTTCTTTGAAATAATGAATATAGCTAAGAACTTTTAAAATAAGCAAGACGTTTGACGGTGACAAACGGCATTAGAATAAGAAGAAATATTTGCATTTTCTATTTACAAAATAACTTCATGCTATCGGCAAAAGATTGACCTGAGAGCCATAGAAAACATTGCCGCAGAATATATGATAATCTCAAACCTCATTTGGTGCAGTAGGTCGGTCGGTGCAGTTATGCAGACTTCTCGATGGAAAGCTGAGCAAGAAAAGTGACGTTCCTTGTATTTGGTTTAAGCTGAACTGAAGACAGGGATCTGAACTTTTTGAAGAGGCTCCGTCAGCGGAATTAATGAGCTCATAGAACAATCGAACTGTGTGCTGTTGGTAATCATTGCACCAAGATGTCTGCAAAAACAAGTCCCATTTCTCAAGAGTTGTTCCCCATCAAGTCAGTTTCAACTGCCCACGGATTCAGAATTTTAAAATGGAATAGGAAGTTAGAAAATGACCGACTTCATTTTTTTGAAGTTTTAAACAAATTGTTTTTATGCAAGATACAGCCGTGTATATTGTTTTAAACTAAACTGGTCAGTTCAGGTCCAACTGGATATTATGATTTTTAGCAGAAATGTTTTAAAAGTAGTTTCTTCTTTAACTGAAGAACATCCTCCTTCACCTTAACTACCACGCTCATGATTTACTGTCTTCATTTACATCATCATTGCATGTAAGCATTAGATATCAACATCCCTATCTTCCAAGTACACAAGAAGTTTCTCAGCATGGACTAGTTTAATGGCCTTACTTGCCATAGGTCTCCTCAAGCCTTTTGATAGAGCGTTCGGGGCACTGATTTGAAGGTAAGTTCGACTCCTATTGGAAGCATCCGGTTTTTTTTTCTCCGAGCATGAACTAACTGAAAACACTCTTCTTTCACTTAAATCACCAGGCTTATGACTTATCATCTTCATTAACATCATTATTGTGCATAGGCATCACATATCGACATCCCTATTCTAGCTGTATGCATGAAGTTTGTCACCATGGACCTAGTTAAATACCATAGCTTGCTACATGTCTATCATATTTCAGTGATAGAGCACTTGAGCTGCATATACTTATCAGAAGGGCGTAGCTTCGAGTCCTAGAGGGAGCACCAGTGTTTTTATTTTATCCGAATCTAATCCTCCTTCACTTGGAGGATTAGATCACTAGGCTTAAAATTTACCACCTTCATTTGAATTATAATTTTGCATAAGTATTACATATTAACATTCCTATCCTTGCAGTATGGAGGAAGTTGTCCTTTGTGGACCTAGTTAAACGGCCTAGCTTGTCATGAGTCTCCTAAAGCTCAATGGTAGGGCGTCCGAAGTAAAAATCGAAGGGTCGTCGGTTCGACTCCTGCTGTGAGCCCTTGGCGTGTTATTCGCTGATAACATCTCCATCCATCGTCATTCTCATATAATCTTCCCACTTGCTTTGCACGACAGCAATTTTTCGCCTAATTACTTATGCTTTTACCTGTACAGGGGAATGATGTTATTGAATGATTTATCTCTTTTGCTGATATTCCCTCTTTTTAAGTGCTATGATACCGACAGGGTTGTAACTCATGCATCAACATTTTAATTAAAGCACCTTCAAATTTTTGTCCTTTTTGATTAACTGACTCGCCAGCCAAGGGAAAACGTCTGTTAAATGCCCCTTGTGAGTTTTCAGACTAGTGGAACGAGAGAGGTTCATCATAATCTGTCTGAAACGTAAAGTCGAAAAGCGTGTCATTTTGTCCCAAAGATGCAGTGTCGGAGCGCCACAAACTTGTGCTTTAAAAACGGACTTAAATTTTACATCTCGCCACAGAACTGTAAATTCCCTATTAAGCACCACGTCCAAATTTGCAGCTGGGCCGCATGAAGCATTTGTTTAGACAACACTATTTACAAACGAAAAAGGTTCCCTGTTGCTTAAAGAGAAAATTAACAGCAAAATTAATTAAAACATTATTCAACCTCTGCTCCAGCTTATTCTCGTTACTTCCTTTTTGGGGAACATTGAATTTTACTTTGTCTGTTTGTGTCGCAGCAAGCAAGAAAATGGCCATGAAAAAAGTATGACTTCAACTCTTACCCACTCCGTTCGACGATGTACCATTCTTCGCCACAATCTTTTTCAAAACCAACCTGCAATGCAGTAATGATGCTAGTGGTAAACAATGGACCGAAATAATCGTTTATGGTGCCGGTGTCTTTCTTAATTTTATATTTTAATTTTTTTAAATTTTTGCACTCCTTCCGATTCTTCCCTTATTTTACCCAGCTTAAATTAAATTTCTGGTAAATTTCGGGTTATGTGAAGTAGGTGCCAAAACAGTTCCTATACTTTCTTTAGAAAGACCGGCGCATCATGTAAAGATTTACTTGCCTTTTCAGTAATGAGCTGCACAAAGGCGTGTTTGATCATTTCCATTCCCATGACGGCCAGCACATCTCGCGCTTGATTGTCGCCGAACTGGACACCTGCACTGCTGCACAGTGAAAACAGAAAACAGAACAGCCATACGATCCACTCGTGTTTTAATTTTTTCCTAAGGATTCAGCATTAACAATGTTCTCAACGTATATACCTAAATGATAGGTGAACTCAATTCCTTTGAAATAATAAATTACACACATTTTATTGACATAAAGGAAAAGATTGTTGTAACTTGTTATCTCAACTACGTATACGTCCCTGGTACTTGTAAGCCCGGCTCTGATAAGTAAGCCGGTTGGTAGCGAGCTCAGCGCTTTAAAGCAAACGTAATTTCAGAAAATAATGATACCGTTATTCATAACCTTGGATGTTTAATTACCATACCTTGTCCTGGGAATAGCTTTACTTAAGCTTAACACTTTATCCTGCTGGTAAGCTGAATTTCTCAGTGACACAACCATCATCTCAGGCGTTGAAGATGCTTGCCTATACCTGCCACAGTTACAATATTTGAAAGACAGCGTTTAGATAAACAGTGTCTAATTTAATCTAGTTCTCATTTATTGATGAATTTCAATCATTCAAATCCTTGTCAGCTTAAGTGCTTTCAAGGTATTGGTCAGAAAAGGGACCCGGTTTGAATGGATAAATGTTAACAACGTGTTGATTATCTAAGTATTGCAGAACAAAACTATCACTGTCCTCATAATAAGTTTAACTACAGGCTCATTCAATACATCAAACTTATTTAACATGACGTTATAGACATGAATGGATCTTGTCCTGTTGTTCTGTACCACTGAGAAGCTTTACTCACCAAGATTGCTGTAGGTGAGAATATGTCTTTTGCAACCGAATACCAGGAAACGTTCTTAATACTCCTTGTTGTGTTCCAACAAATCTGAAAATGAATGTTTGAATAATGTCTTCGTTTTTTCCGCCTTATCCAAAAAATGAAAATTAGAAATAAAAAACAAGGCAAAAGAAATTAAAAAACCTTACCTCCAGGTAACTAAGTACTGGTTTGTTAATTCGGCTCTCTTCCAGAAGTCCTCCAATTCTGATGTCATGATCACCTCTGCACGGATTGCTTCACTAAGGCCTATGAGTAAAGAATTTTTATTATATAGATACTGATGAAATACCAGGATTTTTCCTTTTACTAAAAAATCATATCTTCATCGCGCGCAGTGAAGATACTATTTTTATCTTTCACGTGTGAGGATATTGGTGTCGCCATGGTTACTAACATGATTAGCCAATTACAAGAGAGCCTCCCACTCAGGCGCGCGAAAATGAATAAAAAAACAATTGTTTTTCATGTATGAATTTCAGCCGTATCTATAGAATAAACAGAACATTACATGGCCGCTTGGGGATACGTATTTTATCTTCTCGTGCTGAAAGTATCTCTCATTCGTTCGCTGAGCTCACTCGTGAGAGATACTTTCAGCACTCGAAGATAGAATTCGTTTACCCGCGCGGCCATGTAATATCCTCTATATCCAAGGTGCTATAGCTGTAACAAACTGGGAAATGACTATCACCCTTTCATTTCCTTAATTCTCATAACCTTTCTATTTTATTCAAGGGTGATACTATAGGAAGAAATGAGATGTCGGTTTCTCTTAGGGGTTGAATCGTTAACCGTAATTATAACTATAAATACTTATTTTTAAACACTTAGAAAAATGTCCTCAGACCTTTGAAACGAACGTGAGGGACATTTTCATTGAAAAACCGTTGGATATTTTGCACATCTCTGATTGTTTCTGTATTGTAGATGAATTCATCAGAATCATTAAATGCTTCTGGAGAAATCTGGAATAAAGAATTTTACATGTGGATTAATAATAAAATAACTGAGTTGTACTTGCGAAAAAATATCTAGGTTCACTTGTGACATACCGAAAAGCTCATTTATTTGCGACAAAGTGAAGCTATGATGGTAAATAAGTTAAAACAGAAATGGTTCTCGATTAATTATCCAGTACAACAATGGCTCCCTCAACGATCAAATTATTTCAGAAAGAAATAGACACTTTTGATTTTAAGCCTCATTGGTAATGGACAGAATGACTCTAAATATTTCAGTAATTTTTGAAGCATTAACTATTTTTGAGAAGTGATTTACAAAGAACTCATTAGACTGTTACAGACCGGCTCGGTTAGTGGAGAGAGTTAAAAGGGTGCCACACTGACCACCATTAGCTTTCGCTTGCTGTATCGATCTTCCACAGATTTTTACAACAAACATTCTAAAATTACTACATTCATCTGACTCTTAGGTATTCCATAGGAGCAGATTGTACTGCGAGGAGACCCATAGAATACCTTAATAGAAGAGGACGTTGGAGAAATCAGTAGACTTTCTTTTGAACTACAAATTCCACTGGGATAAGAATCGGAAATATTCCTCCACAAATCCAATCGATGGTAAAGCGATGGTGAGTTATTCCTCGTAAGTTTGAACTACGGTAAACAAAAGAGTTTTCAAATCACAATGATGAAATAAGAACTACCATTGATGAGAAGACAAATAAATTCTAGGAAAAATAGTGAAATCTGATTTGCAGACTTCATTGAAAAGACTTCTGTCACTCATAATTCATAATTAGTGATGCAGTCTATTGATTTATCTCTCAAGCCCCTTTGCTCGACAGGTTGATCCACTAACCAGTGATTTTCATCCTTCAGTCTACTTATACATTTGCTCTCACTGTTCGCAATGAAAATCAAAACAAAACAGGCCCCAAACTTACAGATGTAAAGTCGGTTTTAATGGACTGTCCATCAGCTACCACTAAGACAATGTAATAAGCATTTTTTCTGACAGGTGTCCAGATGTAAGTAGCATTTCTGTAGAAGATATGGGTTCCATCTGTGGACCGATCTCCAAGTAACACAGGAAACCCAGCCTGAAATGACACAAGTCAGCAATAACCGTTATGAGATAAAGGCACTTTTGTAAGTTTTGTATGCTTATCATAAAAACCAGCGAAATGAAAATAGAGAAATTTTTTGTACATCTACTTTGTACTTTGTTACGTTTTTCAAGCCGATCGCTTTTCCCCACGAAACTGTACGAGTGGTTACGGTGACATTTTAATATATGCTGTCGCTAAATGATATTCAGTATTATAGTGTACAGGGAGTAATTGATAAAAATTCTGGTTAAGGCAAGAATACCTTAAGATGCTATGGCGGGAAGTTTTAGAAGTTTACTAAACTTTAATTTTTTCCTTAACGTTAGCAATCTGCCTGATCCAACTTGTGGAGCTACAGATCTCCTGTGAGTCAGGAATCTTTTTTTCAGTCGTTCTGTATTTATATGTTTTCTCCATAGTCATGTTTTGAACGTGCAAACAGCCGAACTTTTCGTTTTTACTTTGGGGCATAATGACTTTTGATTATTCTGGATCTAGACTTCGTATATATCCCGTATACTATGAGTCTCCAAGAAGCAAAACTGACAGAGAAATGATCAAAAGTTAATTTACTTCGTAGCACTGTTCACCAGACCCTCCATGGGTTATGTTTGATATGATGTCATCAGGGAGGCTGGCCTCAAACAACGAAAGCGGCAAAAACGAGCGGCTACTAGTGGTGTCAGTCGGACTCGGGAGGGATGGGTGCAAAATTGTCCGACCTGGAATAAAATATTTCTTTGATGCATTTGTTCTTAAAGGGACTCTACTGTGTATCTGTTAGTATTGAGAGCTTTTTGATATATCTGATCAGTTCTTGGGGAGGGGTGTAGGGGGTACCGGTACACACCTCTCCCTTAGATGACACCGGCTTTCTAATATAACTAACATCGAGTGAAAGCGACCCTCGCAGTATTGAACTCTACTAAGCAGTAGTGAAAATGAGGTTTGGAAATTGAACCCATGACCTCTACGATGCTGGTGCAATGCTCAACCAACTGAGCCAGTATTTTGCGAAAAAAAAGGAGAAAAAATAGAAATGACAAAACGCAGCCTGTGGTTCAATGGTTTTGAAGTAGAACATAAGACTAGATTAATAAAAATTTGTATTGAACGCTGCGAAAATTCTTTGTATTCTCAGCGTTGTACATTATATTATTGCAAAGTCACAAGACTTCTTCTTCGTTTTCGCTTTGTTTAAAATTTGTTTACGTCACCCTTCAGTCCCTTCATTCCTTGGTGTTACAAACCCTCCTAAGAAAAATCCTGGATTCGCCCCTGTAAAATGACAATACTTTGAGCCACGACAACTACTATGTGAAGTCATTAGATAGCTTCAAAGATACCTATGAGTCTCTCAATTGAACAACCTGGAAATGAAAATATATCTTTAAAAACTTGGAGAGTTACCTTCTTTGTTCACGAGTATGGCATAGGACTGGGCATTGGAAGACGCACGGAGGGCTTCTTTGAACAAGCGATCCAGAGGAAGGTCAAGTGCAAGGACTCCTTTTAATGACTCATTGTGAATCAGGGCAACAGATACTGTTACTGTGAGCCCTAGCTTTGAGTCCATGAAAGGGTCAGAAATCCGGGCTTTCTGACCAATCGGTATGTTTATTGATGTGTAGTAGCTGCCCATTATTCGTTTTAGTACCCCTTCCCTCTGGTCGCTTATTTCAACAAATACACCGCTGTTGTTGTACGCGATAGTTTTCAATCTTTGAAGACTTTTATGCGAGAGGCCAGTGCCGAGAGCGTACGTATTAATTTGGACTGTGTGGTTCTGAAAAGAAAAATGGGGTTTTCAGTAGATGATACCTCTAAACTCAGCTGAGTGTACAACGCATCAAAAAGAGGACATTTTTTCAATTGCCGCGGCCCAAATGAACAGTTTAATTTGAAATTAAATCTTTTATTTAGAAAATCTTAAAACTGTCCGGAAGTCTTTCGATTCCTGTTGTAAATGAACAGAGAAGCTCGATTTGTCTTTGATAAAACACAGATAAGTCAGCTCGCTATGAGCTAGTTTGCTGCAAGCCCTTAAAAGATTCGTGTTAGTGATACTCAAGCAAAATTACAAACCATTGAAGCCTGTCCTTCATCGATTGCTTGATAGATTTCTGCTTCAGTGTCACTTGGATCCCCGTCCGTTAAAAATAAGATGATGTTAGTTCTTCCAGATCCCTGTAGAAATGGTTAAAAATAACAGATTGCCGTACATACACTGTATGGTTTGGTCCACTGGATTTTAGTCGATCTTCGGTGAGGAGTTCTTATTAAATGTCACGGAATATATCGTGTTTCATACGCATGCCTATATTGTTTGAATTTTTTTTTTAATTTGCAAAAATACCAATTCTCCTGTGCGGATAATCCAGTCACTGAACGCATTCTTCCATAACCAACATGTAAGGATTACCCTGTAATGCAAAAGAGCCTTCCCGCGAAACGTTTTGGCTTTGTTGTCATCATAGACAAAATATATGCTAGTCGATATAAATATTTTGGATACTATGTGAACCTGAAAGCTTAGAGGCTAAACTTATGATCAGGCTTAAATTAAACCAGAGTAATACAATCAGCACTCTCTTAACAACATCACTTTGAAGAAAGTCGTTTTGTTTCACAGTCAAATATTGTTTAAAATTCTCTTTCATGGGCAAACAATGCTCAAATTTGTTAAGCGACGTCGACCACTCTCGTGGTCAGAAATTGAACAAATTCTCCAGTTTTGTTTCTCGGGTAAGAAGTGAAGGGGATGTTCACACCAACTACACGAATCACTACGTTCGTGTCCACCTAACAACTGAAATATTCGATAATTCTGGATTTCATAGGGAAATTGAAAGTTTGTCTAGGTAAACTAATTTTATTTGAAGAAAAAAGGAAAAAATGGGCGAGTAGCTTATTTGATATGTTGCATGTAGTATGAGTCTTTCTTAAAGAAGCTTTGTATGTGTTATTAATTGTGATCGACGATGCAATGAATGTTGATAGTTGACGTGTGCACGAAGTTCTCGACTCATTCTTCTGACCGATCTTTCCTTCATGGAGGATAGTCACGTAAAAGAGAGTTAATTGTAGAGTAAGCAATAGCTTCCCAACTTTCCGCGGAATCGAGTAAGTTATTAAAAGAAACGCACATTCCTTTTCATTACCTGCCTTGTGACATTTTCAAACATTTTGAAGGCGCTTTTGAAGGCTTTCGCGTAATAAGTTAATCCTGGAAAAGAAGAACGTCTCATTAAAACAATCATGATTCCTGGAATAAAATAAATGTTAAAATCTTTATGAGGATATTTCTTATGATTTAAACGGGCCTTGTCTATTTTTACCTGGACCATACTAGACAAAACGAACAAGAAAAGCCTATCTCTGAGTCATCTTGAATCCTACTTTAACAGTCCCATGATAAGGTATGTGAGTTTTACGGGTATCTCTGTTATATTTTTGTCACATTTGAAAGTCACATTTAGGGAGAAAACTTTCCTACCGGACGCCGTGAGTTTCCGGGTCCACTGCTTCATCTTAGCTAAATTTGCAGGGATTCCTTTCGCAACTGTGGCTCCGAAACATCCAGATGGGGTCTTTATCAGGTGGGAAAATGCCAAGATGCCGACCTAGCGGAAAACAACGGCAACAGTAAAAGAGGGAAAAGTTGAATCCCGTGCCAAAATGTCTTTGACTTACATTGTCCTGAGCTGACAGGGTGTCAAGCACTGTGACAGCGGCATCTTTGGCTAAAAGCATTCTCAGACCTGACATGGAGCCGCTGCGATCAACAATGATCACAAGATTTTTCTTAACGGGAGATGCTGTTTCCACGTACCATGATCTGAATGTCAGAATAAATTCCTACCATCAAATGCTAAGATTGACTTAATTATGTTACAGTGTGCATTGTAAGAATGATTCAAGGAGACTCAGTACAAATTTTTCGCTGAAAAACGCTAGTTCTCTTTTATTTCCTTGTTTTTCTATTTTCTTGAAGGAATTGTCTCCGATGCCCTTTCTGATATCCTTTCGCTCGTTCGGTATAAGTTTTAAAGTCTTTTTAAAATTGTTAACATGTGTTATTTTTGTAAATGCAAATAAACAGATTATACAATTATGAAAGTGTGGTGCACAAGAGGCATGTCCAAGGGGGCGCCACGGTAGCATTATAATGAAGTGTCGCTACCTTTCGGTTGGCAGATAAAATGAAATTCCATTGATGCGTAAGATGGCACCTTTATGTTTGTAGGCTGATTTCTTTCTTGCTCAACTTACTTAAACCGTGGATCAAACTGTGCTGAAGAGGTGCCTTCACAATGGCGTGTGTTTCCAGGGTACTGGACGTATTCTCCGTCTATGGAACCGTAATATTGCCATGCAACCACTGGCGACCCTTTAAAGTTGTCTTTGAACCTTTTTGACAACTCAGTGTTGAGGATAAAGCTTTCACGTTCGCCACTTAAAGCCGAATGTTTGATAGAACAGCCAGTAGTGGTATCCACCAAAGATCGAAGTCTTTCGCTGAAGAAGGTTGTGACGCTGGTGCCGTTCAAATACTTACAACATTCAGTAACGTTTTCATCATGAGTCTTACTTGACAACTGATGCAGCGTAGCACTAAGCTCCTGTAGGAACTTTACAGAGGCATTAAGCCGAGCAGCTGCAGGATCAGTTATACTGTTCAGCAGCCTTTTGACATCAGTGGTTTGATTAACACAGGAAAGAGAATCATATAAGCTTTGAAGACGGTTAAAACCAAGGTTTTTCTCGAAAACCTCGTGCAAACGGTGGGCTATCTGCTGAGCAGCAGCATTTGTTTGGTTACATCCATCAGCAAATGACAATGATGAATCAGTTTCCCTCAAAATGGCTATCATGAAGACAACTGGAACAAGTTGCTTTAGTGATCTTCTCATCACTTCGAGAGCATGGAACAATCCACTTTTAACGTTGCTGCTGTTGTACAAAAGAATGAAACAATGAATTCTTTCGATAATTACGAAGGACCTTTCCACGTCAAAAAAACTATTATTGGAACGAATTGTTTGCTTATGAAATGGAAGCAAAGAAATTGCAGAAAGGAAATATTGGTCAGTTATTTGATGATGACATTCCTTCATAACATTACGGGCCGCACGGCATCGAAAGACACAGTAACTTGTTTACAAACCATGGACACATGATGTAATACTCTGGGTGTAACAAGTAACCTATTGAACTCCTTTAATTAATTTGGCAGCTTCTAAGGTTTTTTGAAAAATGCGCTTTGCAGTAAAGATATTGAAACGTATGTAACAATAAAACGAACTTGCCACATGAAGTAAAGAACCTTGATGAGTGACTAACATATTATTTGCTTTTCATCTTACATGTCTGCGATATATGCTACAAAATTCCGAGTAAATTGATCCCTAGTCCTACAAAGAGTCATTTAAAACACCATGCTTAACAAATTTCTGTGGAAAGACAAAGGAGACGGTAAAAAAACCCTCACAATTAAACCTCAGTGTTCCTATGATATCGCAGTTGTATGTTTTTTGGCCGTGTTCTGTGCCAACAGTGCCTGGCTTTACTTTACTCCCCGCTGAACCTAAGATGCAGGAATTTAACCTATCACTAAATGTAAAGAAAACACCACTTAATATGAAACAAAACAAAGTAAGACTTTCGATCCGCATTATCGAGTGTGTGTTTCAGATAAGCCCCAACGCATTTCCCGTTTGGATATACTATTTACAGTTTGCGAACATACTGTAAATATGCCTATGCTATCATGGTTTGTTTCTAAGCGTGACAGCTCTGACAAAACTGTTCATTAGTCTTATATCATCTTGTATTATCTTATTCATGAGGACATTCAAGGTGATAAAGACACCTGTATTCAGATGGAATGAGAGAAATTTTCTGCCTTCACTTCACGATTGAGTATCCTCTCTTGGTTGTGTATTCAACACTCAGGGGTGGATTTAAAATGGTGAATTGAAAGTAGGTGTTTAGAAAGTAAAAATATGTACGGTGGCAATAACATTTGATCAGGTTGGCCCCTAATGGTAAATATTCGTGGTTGAAGCTTACCCGCCCGTTTATACGGATAAAAGCTTGGCACCGGGATAATGAAACGAGGCTGCAGTGGAACTGAGTCGCATCAGAGGCCTATAACACGAGAGAACTTTCACTGACTTGTATTTTTGAACCAATCGTATTGGAGCCTGCCTCGTATGTTCTTCACTTGGTCGGTCGTTTTCTGGGGGTTTTTCTTGAAGTATGACTTGTGAAGACACTAAAGAAGATTAGTGAACAAAGGTACACACATAATCTTATTGTCGTTTTCAGATTATGAAATACATCAATAGCAAAGACATGAAGAGAGGTTGAAAGCGTCTCCTGTCAGACATGAGATAATCACTCACAAAAAACGAGCAATAAGAGATTGGGAAAGTTCGGATAGATCGGTGCCTGAATCAGCGTGGAAAGCACACTAAAGTAATACCTTTAAGGACGTTAAAGTAGTTGCGAAAGTGATTCCCTAAAAAAAGCAGGGATTAAGTTGTAATCTCACTTCTCTGTAGCAACATAGGTCATGCAAAGGAAGGGATATGATCGAGAAATTGAAAATAAACTGTTGACTTAAGGTAATTTGCTATAATTATACTAACTCAAACAGTGTTTAGGGGAGGAGCAGTCATTTACTGATTTTCTTCATGGCGTTCATCGAGTTATTTGTAAATAAGCGGCTTCCTCGAATGTTTTAAATTTCACAAAATATAAGAGCTCTCCATTGTACCTCATTATCAGTGTTAAAAAACAAAAACATTTGCGCGGCAACACTATTTGAAATTCGATTCAATAAGAATTGTTAAACGAAGTCATTATAATTGGAATATATCTTTGAAAAATCAGAACGCCTCTCTTGTCCTAATGTCTAAATCAAATCGTCTTATTTCTACGCATGATTTATTTATACACATGATTTGCGTCAATTGCCGCGATTACCAACGTCCTATCAGCCCAACATGTCAGATGTAGTTAAGCAATTGGCGGCACTTTCTGTCGGTTTACCGATTACCGGTTTCACACGCGCAGGATGTTGGGAGAACACGAGAACAGTATGTACATCATAGGTTTTCGAGATCTGCCAGTTCTTTGAGTTCGGAGTTCGGTAATGCTTAAAGTATGCGTTCAATAATATGAAAGTCTGCGTTTTGGAATTCTTAAATTGTTTGAATACAATTCAAGATGGTCGGTTGTCAGTTACTGTCACAAAGGAACATGAACTTATTTGTTCGTAATCTTGCAAGAGACAACGCTTTAAAATGTTTTGATTGTAAGCAATTCTGAGAAGAATGTTTTTGGATGAGGAAGTAAAATGACCTCAGTTCTAAGAAACTGCGGACTTGAAACATAATCTTCGTACTCTTCTCAGACAACAATTAGATTTTTTCCACTCTCCTTGTCACTCGTTTTCTAAAATGATTACAATTCTCTGAATATTTAATATAATGGCTTGATCCCCTGCAAACTGAAACAATCAAATGATGTTAGTATCACTGAGTTTAAAGCACACGAAGAGAAGAACATTTTGAGATGTTAAAGGATATAGATGGATATGTATGCCTTTTTTGTTAGGCTGTGAAATGGTGCCGGCAGTGCTGAGCTCTGCCAAACCCTAACGCGTTTTTTATTAAAAAAAACTCTTAACACAAACATCTTTATTCAATATCTCATCAGGTCTAGCTGTATCAGCTAAAATTTCCAGATTTTTCAATGCGCTGAGTGTGCTGTGCACAACTGCCAGCATATAAGACACAGTATATGTGAAATGCGTACGAAGATCAATTTGTGCGAAATATGTAGTGCGTCATCATATCACAACAGAGGAAACGGTCAATGTATTCTTGATACACCTCTATCATTTTCTTATTTTCACTTCCTATGAAGATTGCCGAGCGACACGAGCCTTGTATGGTGAACGGATGATTATCACTCTCGGCTAATTACAGCAACGGATGACACAGCTAGCATTGCTCTATGATCCGTCATAATCGCTATTTGTTAAAAATATAGTTATTGACTGTTGAAACGAGATAGCAATTGATTAAACTTTTCTTATTACATTTACGAACTCGAATCAAAAGAAATTGGCTCGCGTATTATTTAACGCCAAAGAACATCTTTT